>NW_026960689.1:5000-12500 GCF_021018805.1 Prinia subflava | reverse complement strand
CGGACTTAGCCCCCAGCGGCCGAGCACTGGGTAGACCTGTTCTCCCCGGCCGGACTTAGTCCCCAGCGGCCGAGCACTGGGTAGACCTGTTCTCCCCGGCCGGACTTAGTCCCCAGCGGCCGAGCACCACTGGGTAGACCTGTTCTCCCCGGCCGGACTTAGCCCCCAGCAGGCGAGCACCACTAGGTAGACCTGTTCTCCCCGGCCGGACTTAGCCCCCAGCGGCCGAGCACCACTGGGTAGACCTGTTCTCCCCGGCCGGACTTAGCCCCCAGCAGGCGAGCACCACTAGGTAGACCTGTTCTCCCCGGCCGGACTTAGTCCCCAGCGGCCGAGCACTGGGTAGACCTGTTCTCCCCGGCCGGCCTCGCTACCCAGCGGCCCTTTCCAGGGTAGACCTGTTCGCCCCGGCCGGACTTGGCCCATAGCGGCCGAGCACCACTAGGTAGACCTGTTCTCCCGGGCCGGACTTGACCCCCAGCGGCCGAGCACTGGGTAGACCTGTTCTCCCCGGCCGGACTTAGTCCCCAGCGGCCGAGCACCACTGGGTAGACCTGTTCTCCCGGGCCGGACTTAGCCCCCAGCGGCCGTGCACTGGGTAGACCTGTTCTCCCCGGCCGGACTTAGTCCCCAGCGGCCGAGCACCACAAGGTAGACCTGTTCTCCCCGGCCGGACTTAGCCCCCAGCGGCCGACCACTGGGTAGACCTGTTCTCCCCGGCCGGCCTCGTTTCCCAGCGGCCCTTTCCAGGGTAGACCTGTTCTCCCCGGCCGGACTTAGTCCCCAGCGGCCGAGCACCACTGGGTAGACCTGTTCTCCCGGGCCGGACTTAGCCCCCAGCGGCCGAGCACCACTGGGTAGACCTGTTCTCCCCGGCCGGACTTAGTCCCCAGCGGCCGAGCACCACAAGGTAGACCTGTTCTCCCCGGCCGGACTTAGCCCCCAGCGGCCGACCACTGGGTAGACCTGTTCTCCCCGGCCGGCCTCGTTTCCCAGCGGCCCTTTCCAGGGTAGACCTGTTCTCCCCGGTCGGACTTAGCCCCCAGCGGCCGAGCACCGGGTAGACCTGTTCTCCCCGGCCGGACTTAGCCCCCAGCGGCCGACCACCGGGTAGACCTGTTCTCCCCGGCCGGCCTCGCTACCCAGCGGCCCCTTCCAGGGTAGACCTGTTCTCCCCGGCGGGCCTCCCTACCCAGCGGCCCCTTCCAGGGTAGACCTGTGTTCTGCCGCCGGGCTTCATATCTGGTGGGCGGCTGCCGGGTGCACCCGCAGTCCCCGGCCGGCCTCGGTACTTGTCCATCGAGCCCTGGGTAGCCCGGCTCTCCCAGACCGGAGGTGCAGCCCCGTGGCCCTGTGCAGGCCGGTGAGCACGTGATCGGCGGGCTGCCCGCACGTCCCGCCGGCCGGCATGTCCACCTGGCTGCAAGTGCACCGGCTCGCACCTGCTCTTTCACCCCGAGCGCCGTGCGGTCCGAGGCGGCTGACTTGCGGTCCCACGCGCTGCGCTGTTCCTGCCGTCTCCGTGTGCTGGCAGCCGCTGGCGAGCCCTGCCGCACACTTCCCCAGCCCTCTCTGGCCACGTCCTACCGCCACCCCCAACCGCTGCCCCGATCGTTCCCTGAGAGGGGAAGGGGGAGCCTTTAGGAGCCGGCGGTGTGCCCGCCACCTCCGTGCCCAAACAGACGGCGGCCGGGTAGCCGGCCTTCATTTCTGCATCGCTCGCTCCCTTTAGCCCCTCGCCGCGCTGCCATCGTGCCACGCGCTTGACCGGGGCCGGGGGTGAGTGGGAAGAAACGACGTCAAACCGAAAGGCCGAGAGAGAGCAGAACAGAAAGATTCTTCGAGAAGGGACAGTGCTAAGCATCCCACCACCACCTGCAGCCTGCCGACGGCTGGGCCTCTGCAGCCGACTCCTTGCCTGCCTCCACTGCCGCTGTGTAAACTGGTCGACGGGGGCCTAGACGATGCCTGAAAAACTATGACTGCGGCGCCGGGGAGGCCCAGGGTGTCGGGCGGGGCGCCCCCTGCCGTGCCGGGGCGGGGGCGAGCGGAGGTCCGAAGGCGCGGCCGGGGATGCCGGCCGTGGACCGGCGGCCCGCCCCGAACCGTTGCCAAGCGGGGACAAGTCGGCAGGCGGCGCCGGGGAGGCCCAGGGTGTCGGGCGGGGCGCCCCCTGCCGTGCCTGAGCGGGGCCGGGGGAGGGCCGAAGGCGGGGCCGGCGACGCCGGCCGTGCACCGGCGGCCCGCCCCGAACCGTTGCCGGGCGGGGACAAGTCGGCAGGCGGCGCCGGGGAGGCCCAGGGTGTCGGGCGGGGCGCCCCCTGCCGTGCCTGAGCGGGGCCGGGGGAGGGCCGAAGGCGGGGCCGGCGACGCCGGCCGTGCACCGGCGGCCCGCCCCGAACCGTTGCCGGGCGGGGACAAGTCGGCAGGCGGTGCCGGGGAGGTCCAGGGTGTCGGGCGGGGCGTCCGCTGCCGTGCCGGGGCGGTGGCGGGGGGAGGGCCGAAGGCGGGGCCGGCGACGCCGGCCGTGCACCGGCGGCCCGCCCCGAACCGTTGTCGGGCGGGGACAAGTCGGCAGGTTGCGCCGGGGAGGCCGAGGGTGTCGGGCGGGGCGCCCCCTGCCTTGCCTGAGCGGGGCCGGGGGAGGGCCGAAGGCGGGGCCGGCGACGCCGGCCGTGCACCGGCGGCCCGCCCCGAACCGTTGCCGGGCGGGGACAAGTCGGCAGGCGGTGCCGGGGAGGTCCAGGGTGTCGGGCGGGGCGTCCGCTGCCGTGCCGGGGCGGTGGCGGGGGGAGGTCCGAAAGCGGAGCCGGGGACGCTTGCCGTGCACCGGCGGCCCGCCCCGAACCGTTGCCGGGCGGGGACAAGTCGGCAGGCGGCGCCGGGGAGGCCCAGGGTGTCGGGCGGGGCGCCCCCTGCCGTGCCTGAGCGGGGCCGGGGGAGGTCCGAAGGCGGGGCCGGCGACGCCGGCCGTGCACCGGCGGCCCGCCCCGAACCGTTGCCGGGCGGGGACAAGTCGGCAGGCGGTGCCGGGGAGGTCCAGGGTGTCGGGCGGGGCGTCCGCTGCCGTGCCGGGGCGGTGGCGGGGGGAGGTCCGAAAGCGGAGCCGGGGACGCTTGCCGTGCACCGGCGGCCCGCCCCGAACCGTTGCCGGGCGGGGACAAGTCGGCAGGCGGCGCCGGGGAGGCCCAGGGTGTCGGGCGGGGCGCCCCCTGCCGTGCCTGAGCGGTGGCGGGGGCAGGTCCGAAGGCGGAGCCGGGGACGCCGGCCGTGCACCGGCGGCCCGCCCCGAACCGTTGCCGGGCGGGGACAAGTCGGCAGGCGGCGCCGGGGAGGCCCAGGGTGTCGGGCGGGGCGCCCCCTGCCGTGCCTGAGCGCGGCCGGGGGAGGGCCGAAGGCGGGGCCGGCGACGCCGGCCGTGCACCGGCGGCCCGCCACGAACCGTTGCCGGGCGGGGACAAGTCGGCAGGCGGCGCCGGGGAGGCCGAGGGTGTCGGGCGGGGCGCCCCCTGCCGTGCCTGAGCGGTGGCGGGGGGAGGTCCGAAGGCGGAGCCGGGGACGCCGGCCGTGCACCGGCGGCCCGCCCCGAACCG
Organism: Prinia subflava; assembly: GCF_021018805.1. Classification (NCBI taxonomy): domain Eukaryota; kingdom Metazoa; phylum Chordata; class Aves; order Passeriformes; family Cisticolidae; genus Prinia; species Prinia subflava. The sequence goes on along the minus strand of NW_026960689.1, from coordinate 8,907 downwards.
TTGCCGGGCGGGGACAAGTCGGCAGGCGGTGCCGGGGAGGTCCAGGGTGTCGGGCGGGGCGTCCGCTGCCGTGCCGGGTCGGTGGCGGGGGGAGGTCCGAAAGCGGAGCCGGGGACGCTTGCCGTGCACCGGCGGCCCGCCCCGAACCGTTGCCGGGCGGGGACAAGTCGGCAGGCGGCGCCGGGGAGGCCGAGGGTGTCGGGCGGGGCGCCCCCTGCCGTGCCTGAGCGGTGGCGGGGGGAGGTCCGAAGGCGGAGCCGGGGACGCCGGCCGTGCACCGGCGGCCCGCCCCGAACCGTTGCCGGGTGGGGACAAGTCGGCAGGCGGCGCCGGGGAGGCCCAGGGTGTCGGGCGGGGCGCCCCCTGCCGTGCCTGAGCGCGGCCGGGGGAGGGCCGAAGGCGGGGCCGGCGACGCCGGCCGTGCACCGGCGGCCCGCCCCGAACCGTTGCCGGGCGGGGACAAGTCGGCAGGCGGCGCCGGGGAGGCCGAGGGTGTCGGGCGGGGCGCCCCCTGCCGTGCCTGAGCGGGGCCGGGGGAGGGCCGAAGGCGGGGCCGGCGACGCCGGCCGTGCACCGGCGGCCCGCCCCGAACCGTTGCCGGGCGGGGACAAGTCGGCAGGCGGCGCCGGGGAGGCCGAGGGTGTCGGGCGGGGCGCCCCCTGCCGTGCCTGAGCGGGGCCGGGGGAGGGCCGAAGGCGGGGCCGGCGACGCCGGCCGTGCACCGGCGGCCCGCCCCGAACCGTTGCCGGGCGGGGACAAGTCGGCAGGCGGCGCCGGGGAGGCCCAGGGTGTCGGGCGGGGCGCCCCCTGCCGTGCCTGAGCGCGGCCGGGGGAGGGCCGAAGGCGGGGCCGGGGAGGCCGGCCGTGTAGCGGCGGGGCGCCCCACACCAATGCCGGGCGGAGAGCGGTCCGAAAGCGGGGCCGGGGAGGCCGGCCGTGTAGCGGCACGGGCGCCCCACACCGCTGCCGGGCGGGGGGAGGTCCGAAGGCGGGGCCGGGGAGGCCGGCCGTGTAGCGGCGGGGCGCCCCACACCGCTGCCGGGCGGGGAGAAGTCGGCAGGCGGCGCAGGGGAGGCTGTGGGTGTCGACCGGGGCGCCCCCTGCCGTCCCTGTGCGGCGGCGGGGAAGGGCCGAAGGCGGGGCCGGGGAGGCTGACGTTCTTGGGCGGGGCGCCCCATTCCGTCTATGGGCGGGGGCGGGTGAAGTCCGCAGGCGGGGCTGGGAGGCCGAGCGCGGACCGGCGGGGCGCCCCACACCGTTGCTGGGCGGGGAGAGGTCCGAAAGCGGCGCCAGGGAGGCGGACGTTTTCGGGCGGGGCTCCCCCTCCCGTCTCTGGGCTTGTCGGTCTGAAAGTGTGGCATTGGGGTGTGAGTGTGGGGAGTGGGGGCGTGTGTCTCTTTGTCCCTGTGAACGCGGGCCGACAGCCAGCAGCTTCGTGCCGGCCCCGGGCACCTCGGCGCCGATCCCCCGCGGCCCTCCAGACCTGCGCCGAGGGCCGAAGACCTCTGCGGACCGTGAAAGAACCGACCCGAAAGCGGGCGCCCGCCTGATGGCCCCCCCCCGCTGCGGGCTCTGCCCGTGGGGGGGCGGGGCCGGGTGGGGCGGGGCGAGGCGGGAGCAGGCGAGTCGCGCCAGGAGCCCGCGGCATGCTGCCGAGTTCCGTCGCATGGACGTGCTTCTCCTCCCCGCTGTCCCCCCCTCCGTTTGGGGTTGGGGGGGGGGAGAGAGGGGGGCTGTGTAGCGTCCCGAGGAGGGCGGGTGGGGGTGGCGACGCCGTTTTGGTGGTTCAGTGTGTCAGCAGGCCGAGTACAGGGCACAGCCTGCCCATCAGCTCGGCTGGAAGTGGTGTGGGCGCAAAGCGAAAGTAAATCAAGTTTGCAAAGAGTATTTTTCCCCGAAAACTTTCTTGTTTCAAGAGAGTAGAAGTAGCGTTCTTTCAGAAAACTAAAATGAAATGAAATGAAATGAAATGAAATGAAATAAAATAAAATAAAATAAAATAAAATAAAATAAAATAAAATAAAATAAAATAAAATACACCCCCCCAAAATATGTCTCGGTCTTGAAATGGGGTTCATCAGGTAGGCGGGAGGGGGCTGCTGGAGCAATCCGGCAGTCAGGCGCTACAGGGGCTGTGGGCTTCTGAGATGGTAGGCGGATGCCAGGTCTACCCGGCTCCGAGGCCGGCGGCCGGCGGCGGCCGTGTCCGAAGACGTCGGCGTGGCGCGGCGAGAAGGTGTACTCCGGAGCCGGGCGGTGGCGGGCGGATGCCAGGTCTACCCGGCTCCGGGGCCGGCGGCCGGCGGCGGCCGTGCCCGGAGCCGTCGGCGTGGCGCGGCGAGAAGGTCTACCCCGGAGCCGGGCGGTGGCGGGCGGATGCCAGGTCTACCCGGCTCCGAGGCCGGCGGCCGGCGGCGGCCGTGTCCGAAGACGTCGGCGTGGCGCGGCGAGAAGGTCTACCCCGGAGCCGGGCGGTGGCGGGCGGATGCCAGGTCTACCCGGCTCCGGGGCCGGCGGCCGGCGGCGGCCGTGCCCGGAGCCGTCGGCGTGGCGCGGCGAGAAGGTCTACCCCGGAGCCGGGCGGTGGCGGGCGGATGCCAGGTCTACCCGGCTCCGGGGCGGGCGGCCGGCGGCGGCCGTGTCCGAAGACGTCGGCGTGGCGCGGCGAGAAGGTGTACTCCGGAGCCGGGCGGTGGCGGGCGGATGCCAGGTCTACCCGGCTCCGGGGCCGGCGGCCGGCGGCGGCCGTGCCCGGAGCCGTCGGCGTGGCGCGGCGAGAAGGTCTACCCCGGAGCCGGGCGGTGGCGGGCGGATGCCAGGTCTACCCGGCTCCGGGGCGGGCGGCCGGCGGCGGCCGTGCCCGGAGCCGGCGGCGTGGCGCGGCGAGGAGGTCTACCTCGGAGCCGGGAGGTGGCGGGCGGATGCCAGGTCTACCCGGCTCCGAGGCCGGCGGCCGGCGGCGGCCGTGCCCGGAGCCGTCGGCGTGGCGCGGCGAGAAGGTCTACCCCGGAGCCGGGCGGTGGCGGGCGGATGCCAGGTCTACCCGGCTCCGGGGCCGGCGGCCGGCGGCGGCCGTGCCCGGAGCCGGCGGCGTGGCGCGGCGAGGAGGTCTACCTCGGAGCCGGGAGGTGGCGGGCGGATGCCAGGTCTACCCGGCTCCGAGGCCGGCGGCCGGCGGCGGCCGTGCCCGGAGCCGTCGGCGTGGCGCGGCGGTAGCGGGCGGCAGTGCGGCGAGATGGTCTACCCGGCTCCGGCGGGACTTAGTCGCATTTCGGCAAGCGCCGGGTAGACGTGGTCGCCGCAGGGCTCCTGGAAGTGCACCAAGGGGTCGCTGTTTGTGGCTGCCTCCAGTTACCTCATCGTAAGAGGCGGGGCGCGCCGGCGCTCCTCCCCGGTGGCGTACTTGCCGTTCTCTTGGGCTCGCCGGCGGCCTCGGACTCGTCTGTCCGTATAGTGGGAGCGAGTGGCGGGCCGCATCCCCCAGGCTGTTCAGTGCCTGTGTCCGTAGGCGGAGGAGCGGCGTCTGCGCGTGCGGTCGCCCGGGCCGAGTAAGTGCCGCCTGGTGTGGGACGAGTCGCGTGGCTTCGTCCGGGTTCCCGTCTTGCCCAGTCAGTGGGTACAGAGACCCAAAGGGTCGACGAGAGAGAGAGAGAGAAAGGAGGAGCCGCGAGCGTCCCCCGCTCCGGCTCGGCTGATGCCGGCTTGGATGGTGAAGGGCGCGGGCTCTCACCTACGTCTCCGCAGGCGTACGATGGTGGCGGGTGAGGCGGCGGCGCCTCGTCCCTTAGATCGCCCGGCCTTAAGCCGGGGCCCGCTCTGCCGGGTATTTTTCGGCGGTGGCCTACAGCCGAGGGTGCGCGGGGTGGGTGCCGGGCCCCTCTGCTTGGTGTCCCCCGCTTTCCCCGAG
>NW_026960688.1:0-62032 GCF_021018805.1 Prinia subflava | reverse complement strand
CACCCCCACCCCGGGCTTACTTATCCATTGGGACGATGGTCTGCATTTTTTCGGTTGGGGCGACCTTGGAGCAAAACAAAACCTCCAAACATGGGACAACACCTCCAGACTAAGAGCCACTACTCAAAGTGCTAATAGCCACCAGATCCAATATAATTGATCAATGGACCAAGCTACCCCAGGGATAACAGCGCAATCTCCTCCGAGAGTCCATATCGACGGGGAGGTTTACGACCTCGATGTTGGATCAGGACATCCTAGTGGTGCAGCCGCTACTAAGGGTTCGTTTGTTCAACGATTAACAGTCCTACGTGATCTGAGTTCAGACCGGAGTAATCCAGGTCGGTTTCTATCTATGAACAACTCTTCCCAGTACGAAAGGATAGGAAAAGTGGGGCCAATACCACAAGCAAGCCCCCGCCTTAAGTAATGAAACCAACTAAATTACGAAAAGCTATCACACCCACCCACGTCCTAGAAAAGGACAAGCTAGCGTGGCAGAGCTCGGCAAATGCAAAAGGCTTAAGTCCTTTAACTCAGAGGTTCAAATCCTCTCCCTAGCTTACCAACCCCCATATGACCAACTACCCACTTCTAACCAGCCTAATCATAGCCACTTCCTTATGCCCTCCCCATTCTAATTGCAGTAGCCTTCCTCACACTAGTAGAACGTAAAATCCTAAGTTACATGCAAGGACGAAAGGGCCCAAATGTCGTAGGCCCATTCGGACTACTACAACCCTTGGCAGACGGGGTGAAACTATTCATCAAAGAACCGATCCGCCCATCAACATCTTCCCCAATCCTATTCACCACAACTCCAATACTAGCCCTTCTCCTAGCGATTTCAATTTGAACCCCACTCCCACTACCATTCTCTCTCGCAGACCTCAACCTAGGCCTACTCTTTCTCCTAGCCATATCTAGCCTAGCCGTATACTCTATTCTATGATCAGGATGAGCCTCCAACTCAAAATATGCCCTAATTGGAGCACTACGAGCAGTAGCCCAAACCATCTCGTATGAAGTCACCCTAGCAATTATCCTACTCTCCATCATCCTACTCAGCGGAAATTACAACCTAAGCACTCTCGCAACCACCCAAGAACCCCTGTACCTTATCTTCTCATGCTGGCCACTAGCCATAATATGATACGTATCCACACTAGCCGAGACAAACCGAGCCCCATTTGACCTTACAGAGGGGGAGTCAGAACTAGTCTCTGGCTTCAACGTGGAATATGCAGCAGGACCATTCGCTTTATTCTTCCTAGCCGAATACGCCAACATCATGCTAATAAACACACTAACTACCATCTTATTCTTCAACCCAAGCTTCCTAAACCCTCCGCAAGAACTATTCCCTGTGATTCTAGCCACAAAAGTCCTCCTACTATCTGCTGGTTTCCTATGAGTCCGTGCTTCATATCCGCGCTTCCGATACGACCAGCTAATACACCTTCTATGAAAAAACTTCCTCCCACTCACACTGGCGATATGCTTGTGACACACCAGCATATCAATCTGTTACGCTGGACTTCCCCCCTACCTAAGAACCATAAAAGGAAATGTGCCTGAACGTCCCAAAGGGTCACTATGATAAAGTGAACATAGAGGTATACCAGCCCTCTCATTTCCTAACTTAGAAAAACAGGAATCGAACCTGCACTAAAGGGATCAAAACCCTCCATACTCCCATTATATTACTTTCTAGTAGGGTCAGCTAACAAAGCTATCGGGCCCATACCCCGAAAATGATGGTTTAACCCCTTCCCCTACTAATGAACCCACAAGCAAAATTAATTTTCGCAATCAGCCTGTTTATAGGGACTGCCATCACAATCTCGAGCAACCACTGAATAATAGCCTGGGCCGGCCTTGAAATCAACACCCTAGCAATCCTGCCACTGATCTCAAAATCCCACCATCCACGAGCCATTGAAGCCGCAACCAAGTACTTCCTTACCCAAGCAACTGCCTCCGCACTAGTCTTATTTTCCAGCATAACCAATGCATGGCACACCGGACAATGGGACATCACCCAACTAACCCATCCAATATCGTGCCTCATCCTAACCTCCGCCCTAGCAATAAAACTAGGACTAGTCCCATTTCATTTCTGATTCCCAGAAGTCCTCCAAGGGTCCCCACTTACCACAGGCCTCCTCCTATCAACAATGATAAAATTACCCCCTATCTCACTGCTATTCATAACATCACCCTCACTAAACCCTACTCTGCTAGCCTGCATAGCAATCATATCTGCCGCTCTGGGAGGATGAATAGGACTAAACCAAACACAAATCCGAAAAATCCTAGCCTTCTCCTCCATCTCCCATCTAGGATGGATAACAATCATTATCTCGTACAACCCTAAACTAACCTTACTTAATTTTTACCTCTACACACTAATAACAATAGCAGTATTCCTAACTTTAAACACAATTAAAGTCTCAAAACTATCAACCCTAATAACTGCATGGACAAAGGTACCAGCACTAAACGCCATACTACTACTAACAATACTCTCTATAGCAGGACTGCCCCCATTAACAGGTTTCCTCCCAAAATGACTTATCATCCAAGAGCTAACTAAACAAGACATAATCCCAATAGCAACTTCAATCTCCCTCCTATCACTCCTAAGCCTATTCTTCTATCTTCGCCTAGCATACTGTGCAACAATCACACTACCCCCCACACACCACCAACCACATTAAACAATGACATACTAACAAACCAACCAGCACCTTAATTGCCATCCTAATCACCATATCAACTGCACTCCTACCGGTTTCACCACTAATCACCACTATTATTTAAGAAACTTAGGATCACTTAAACCGAAGGCCTTCAAAGCCTTAAACAAGAGTTAAACCCTCTTAGTTTCTGCTAAGATCCGCAGGATGCTACCCCACATCTCCTGAATGCAACCCAGGTACTTTAATTAAGCTAGGACCTTACAACCCAACTAGGTAGATGGGCTTCGATCCCACAACAATATAGTTAACAGCTACATGCCCTAACCAACAGGCTTCTACCTAAGACTTCGGCGCAATCAATACGCATCTGCGAGTTTGCAACCCGCCGTGAATTTCACCACAAAGCCGATAAGAAGAGGAATTGAACCTCTGTAAAAAGGACTACAGCCTAACGCTTATACACTCAGCCATCTTACCTGTGACATTCATTAACCGATGATTATTCTCAACCAACCACAAAGATATCGGTACCCTATACCTAATTTTCGGCGCATGGGCCGGAATAGTGGGCACCTCACTAAGCCTTCTCATCCGAGCAGAACTAGGCCAACCAGGAGCCCTGCTCGGAGACGACCAAATCTACAACGTGATCGTTACAGCACATGCTTTCGTAATAATCTTCTTTATAGTTATACCAATTATGATCGGGGGCTTCGGCAACTGACTAGTCCCCCTAATATTGGGGCCCCAGACATAGCATTCCCACGAATGAACAACATAAGCTTCTGACTTCTACCACCCTCTTTCCTCCTTCTCCTGGCTTCCTCCACAGTCGAGGCAGGAGCAGGTACGGGCTGAACAGTGTACCCCCCATTAGCCGGCAACTTAGCCCATGCTGGAGCTTCAGTTGACCTAGCCATCTTCTCCCTTCACCTAGCTGGAATCTCATCAATTCTGGGCGCAATCAACTTTATCACCACAGCAATTAACATAAAACCACCAGCCCTCTCCCAATACCAAACCCCCCTATTTGTCTGATCAGTACTTATCACAGCAGTCCTACTGCTTCTCTCCCTCCCTGTACTCGCTGCCGGAATCACTATACTACTAACCGACCGCAACCTAAATACCACTTTCTTTGACCCGGCAGGAGGAGGAGACCCAGTACTTTATCAACACCTATTCTGATTCTTCGGACACCCTGAAGTCTACATCCTCATTCTACCAGGATTCGGAATCATCTCCCACGTCGTAACCTACTACTCAGGAAAAAAAGAACCTTTCGGTTATATAGGAATGGTATGAGCTATACTTTCCATCGGGTTCCTAGGATTTATCGTTTGGGCCCACCATATATTCACAGTAGGCATGGACGTAGACACCCGAGCATACTTCACATCAGCCACTATAATCATCGCCATCCCAACTGGCATTAAAGTATTCAGCTGACTAGCAACACTCCACGGAGGCATTATCAAATGAGACCCACCCATACTATGGGCCCTAGGATTCATCTTCCTATTCACCATCGGGGGCCTAACAGGGATCGTTTTAGCAAACTCTTCACTAGACATTGCTCTGCACGATACCTACTATGTAGTAGCTCACTTCCACTATGTACTATCAATAGGAGCAGTATTCGCAATTCTAGCCGGATTCACACACTGATTCCCACTATTCACCGGGTACACTCTACATTCCACATGAGCCAAAATCCACTTCGGAGTAATATTTGTAGGCGTTAACCTCACCTTCTTCCCACAACACTTCCTTGGCCTAGCTGGCATGCCACGTCGATACTCAGACTACCCAGACGCCTACACACTATGAAACACCATCTCATCAGTAGGTTCCCTAATCTCTATAACAGCCGTAATCATGCTAGTATTCATCATCTGAGAAGCCTTCGCATCCAAACGCAAAGCTTTCCAACCAGAACTTACAAGCACAAATATCGAATGAATCTACGGTTGCCCACCCCCATTCCACACCTTTGAAGAACCAGCCTTTGTCCAAGTACAAGAAAGGAAGGACTCGAACCCTCATATGTTGGTTTCAAGCCAACCGCATAAAACCACTTATGCTTCTTTCTCATAGAGACGCTAGTAAAACGATTACATAGCCTTGTCAAGGCTATATTGCAGGTGAAAACCCTGTGCGCCTCAAAATATGGCCAACCACTCACAACTTAATTTCCAAGACGCCTCATCACCAATTATAGAAGAACTGATACAATTCCACGACCACGCCATAATAGTGGCCCTAGCCATCTGCAGCTTGGTCCTCTATCTACTGACTCTAATACTAACAGGTAAACTCTCATCAAATACAGTTGATGCACAGGCGATCGAACTAGTATGAACAATCCTACCAGCCATAGTACTAATCACCCTAGCCCTGCCATCCCTGCGCATCCTATACATGATGGATGAAGTCAACCAACCAGACCTCACTCTAAAAGCCATTGGACACCAATGGTACTGATCCTACGAGTACACCGACTTCAAAGACCTAACATTCGACTCCTACATAACACCAACATCAGAGCTCCCACTAGGACACTTTCGACTTCTAGAAGTAGACCACCGTGTTATCGTCCCAATAAACTCTACCATCCGAGTTATTGTCACCGCTGACGACGTCCTGCACTCATGAGCTGTACCAAGCCTAGGCGTCAAAACGGATGCAATCCCAGGACGACTAAACCAAACTTCCTTCCTAGCAAACCGACCAGGAGTATTCTACGGACAATGCTCAGAGATCTGCGGAGCAAACCACAGCTTCATACCAATCGTAGTAGAGTCCACACCACTTGACAACTTCGAAAACTGATCTTCTCTACTATCTTCCTAATCATTAAGAAGCTATGAAACAGCGTTAGCCTTTTAAGCTAGAGAAAGAGGGACGCTAACCCTCCTTAATGACATGCCACAACTCAACCCAAATCCATGATTTTTTATCATACTAACCTCATGACTAACATTTTCAATAATCATCCAACCTAAAATCCTATCCATAACATCCCCAAACCCACCACTCAACAAGACCACTACCACCACCCCTACTACCCCATGAACTTGACCATGAACCTAAGTTTCTTCGACCAATTCTCAAGTCCATCCCTACTGGGCATTCCACTAATCCTCATCTCAATCACTTTCCCAGCCCTACTACTACCGTCACAAAACAACCGCTGGGTGACGAGCCGTCTATCCACCCTACAACTATGAGCGGTCAACCTCATCACAAAGCAACTAATAATACCACTGAACAAAAAAGGACACAAATGAGCCCTAATCCTAACCTCATTAATGGTATTCCTCCTACTAATCAACCTTCTAGGCCTATTGCCCTACACATTCACTCCAACCACCCAACTATCCATGAGCCTAGCCCTAGCCTTCCCACTATGACTAGCCACCCTCCTCACAGGGTTACGCAACCAACCTTCAACTACCCTAGGGCACCTGCTACCAGAAGGCACTCCAACACCGCTGATCCCAGCACTGGTCTTAATTGAAACAACAAGCCTTCTAATTCGTCCTATTGCGCTAGGAGTACGACTAACAGCCAACCTCACAGCAGGACACCTTTTAATCCAACTTATTTCTACCGCCACGATCGCCTTACTATCGACCATACCTATGGTCTCCCTACTAACATTCCTAATCCTGCTGCTACTAACCATCCTGGAAGTAGCCGTAGCCATGATCCAGGCCTACGTCTTTGTCCTCCTACTCAGCCTCTACCTCCAAGAAAACATCTAACACAATGGCACACCAAGCACACTCCTACCACATAGTAGATCCAAGCCCATGACCCATCTTCGGAGCAGCCGCCGCCCTACTAACCACGTCCGGCCTAACCATATGATTCCACTACCACTCCCCACAACTACTTGCCATTGGCCTATTATCAACCACCCTAGTCATATTCCAATGATGACGAGACATTGTACGCGAAAGCACATTCCAAGGTCACCACACTCCCACCGTCCAAAAAGGGCTACGATACGGCATAGTCCTGTTCATCACATCAGAAGCTTTCTTCTTCCTAGGCTTCTTCTGAGCCTTCTTCCACTCAAGCCTAGCCCCAACCCCAGAACTAGGAGGACAATGACCACCAGCAGGAATCAAACCCTTGAACCCCATAGAAGTACCGCTACTAAACACTGCCATCCTACTAGCTTCAGGAATCACCGTCACATGAGCCCATCACGCTATCATAGAGGCCCGCCGAAAACAAGCAATCTATGCTCTCACCTTAACTGTCCTCCTAGGATTCTACTTTACCGCACTACAAGCCATAGAATACTACGAAGCTCCCTTCTCCATCGCAGACGGAGTATACGGGTCTACCTTCTTCGTAGCCACTGGATTTCACGGCCTACACGTAATCATTGGCTCCACATTCCTCCTAATCTGCCTCCTACGCCTCATTAAATTCCACTTTACACCAAACCATCACTTTGGTTTCGAAGCAGCAGCCTGATACTGACACTTTGTAGACGTCGTATGACTATTCCTATATATCTCTATTTACTGATGAGGATCCTGCTCTTCTAGTATACTAATTACAATCGACTTCCAATCCTTAAAATCTGGTTCAAACCCAGAGAAGAGCAATAAACATAATCACATTTATAATCACCCTATCCATAACCCTAAGCATCGCCCTAACCATACTAAACCTATGACTGGCCCAAACGAACCCAGACTCAGAAAAACTATCCCCATACGAATGCGGCTTTGACCCATTAGGATCCGCTCGACTACCATTCTCCATTCGATTCTTCCTAGTAGCAATCCTATTCCTACTGTTCGACCTAGAAATTGCCCTACTCCTACCTCTTCCATGAGCCACCCAACTCCAAGCCCCAACCACTACACTAACATGAGCCTCAGTCCTTATCCTACTCCTCACCCTAGGTCTAGTGTACGAATGAACCCAAGGAGGGCTAGAATGGGCCGAATAACAGAAAGTTAGTCTAACCAAGACAGTTGATTTCGACTCAACAGATTATAGCCACAACCCTATAACTTTCTTAATGACCCTCCTACACCTAAGCTTCTACTCAGCCTTCTCCCTAAGCGCCTTAGGCCTAGCCTTCCACCGAACCCACCTAATCTCAGCCTTACTATGCTTAGAGGGCATGATATTGTCTATATATGTAGCCCTGTCAATATGACCCATCCAAACACAAATAACATCCGCCACCATACTACCAATACTTATACTAACATTCTCAGCCTGCGAAGCAGGAACGGGGCTCGCCCTACTAGTAGCCTCAACACGCACCCACGGTTCAGACCACCTCCACAACTTTAACCTCCTAAAATGCTAAAAATCATCATACCAACTATTATACTCCTTCCCATGACCATATCCTCACCCAGCAAGTACCTTTGGGCTAATACCACAACACACAGCATATTAATTGCCGCCATTAGCCTACAGCTATTCACCCCAACATACTACCCAAACAAAAACCTATCTCACTGGACTGCTATCGACCAAATCTCTTCACCACTACTAGTCCTATCATGTTGACTCCTGCCTCTGATGCTAATGGCAAGTCAAAACCATCTAGAACAAGAACCAACCAACCGCAAACGAATCTTCATCACAACAATCATTCTAGCTCAACTATTCATCCTATCAGCCTTCTCAGCCTCGGAACTCATACTATTCTACATTGCTTTTGAAGCAACCCTAATCCCCACATTAATCCTCATCACCCGATGAGGAAACCAACCAGAACGACTTAAAGCCGGAATCTACCTACTGTTCTACACGCTTGCCAGCTCACTCCCCCTACTAATCGCCATCCTGCACCTACACAACCAAACTGGCACATTATACTTCCCAATACTTAAACTATCCCACCCAACCATCACACACTCCTGAACGGGCCTAGCAGCCAGCTTAGCCCTTCTCGTAGCATTCATGGTCAAAGCTCCACTATACGGACTACACCTATGACTGCCTAAAGCTCATGTAGAGGCCCCAATTGCCGGCTCAATGCTTCTCGCAGCCCTGCTCTTAAAACTGGGAGGCTACGGCATCATACGAGTCACTATCCTAGTAAACCCATCCCTAAACAACCTGCACTACCCATTCATCACCCTCTCTCTATGGGGAGCGCTCATAACTAGTGCCATCTGCCTACGACAAATCGACCTAAAGTCACTAATCGCTTACTCATCAGTAAGCCACATAGGCCTTGTCATCGCCGCAACTATAATCCAAACCCAATGAGCATTCTCAGGAGCAATGATCCTAATAATTTCACACGGACTAACCTCATCCATACTATTCTGCCTAGCCAACACAAACTACGAACGCACCCACAGCCGAATTCTACTACTAACACGAGGCATCCAGCCCCTACTCCCATTAATAGCCATCTGATGACTTTTAGCCAACCTAACAAACATGGCACTACCCCCCACAACTAACCTTATAGCAGAACTAACCATTGTAATCGCCCTGTTCAACTGATCCTCCCTAACAATCATCCTAACAGGCATTGCAATCCTCCTAACTGCCTCATACACCCTATACATACTAACAATGACACAACGAGGAGCACTCCCATCCCACATCACATCAATCCAAAACTCCTCCACACGAGAGCATCTTCTTATAGCCCTACACATAATCCCAATAGCCCTCCTCATCTTAAAGCCAGAGCTAATCTCCGGCATCCCAGTATGCAAGTATAGTTTCAACCCAAACATTAGACCGTGACTCTAAAGATAGAAGTTAAAACCTTCTTACCTGCCGAGGGGAGGTTTAACCAACAAGAACTGCTAATTCTTGCATCTGAGTCTAAAACCTCAGCCCCCTTACTTTCAAAGGATAATAGCAATCCAATGGTCTTAGGAACCACGTATCTTGGTGCAAATCCAAGTGAAAGTAATGGACCTACCACTAACCCTAAACACATTCACACTATTAACCCTAACAACCCTAACTACTCCAATCATTTTCCCACTATTATCAGACAGCCTCAAAAACACTCCCAACACCATCACACAAACAGTCAAAGCCTCATTTCTAATCAGCTTAGTCCCAATAACAATCCACATCCACTCAGGTATGGAAGGCCTGGTCTCCTCATGAGAATGAAAATTCATCATAAACTTCAAAATCCCAATCAGCCTTAAACTAGACTTTTACTCCCTTACATTCTTCCCAATTGCCCTATTCGTGTCATGGTCAATCCTGCAATTCGCAACATGATACATGGCCTCAGACCCACACATCACAAAATTCTTCACCTTCCTCCTACTGTTCCTAATTACCATGCTAATCCTAATCATCGCCAATAACCTATTTGTCCTGTTCATTGGATGAGAAGGAGTAGGGATCATATCCTTCCTCCTGATCAGCTGATGACACGGACGAGCAGAAGCCAACACCGCCGCCCTACAAGCAGTGCTTTACAACCGAATCGGAGACATTGGCCTCATCCTTTGCATAGCATGACTAGCCTATACCATAAACACCTGAGAACTCCAACAATTCCCCTCCACTTCACAGACCCCAACCTTACCCCTCCTAGGGCTGATCCTGGCAGCAACAGGCAAATCCGCTCAATTTGGATTACACCCATGACTCCCATCCGCAATAGAAGGCCCAACCCCAGTCTCAGCCTTACTACACTCAAGCACTATAGTAGTGGCCGGAATCTTCCTACTAATCCGAACCCACCCACTATTCCACAACAACCAAACAGCCCTCTCTCTCTGCCTTTGCCTGGGAGCCCTCTCCACCCTATTTGCAGCCACATGTGCCCTCACACAGAACGACATCAAAAAAATTATCGCCTTCTCCACCTCAAGTCAGCTAGGCCTAATAATAGTCACTATTGGATTAAACCTTCCACAACTAGCCTTCCTACACATCTCAACCCACGCATTCTTCAAGGCCATGCTATTCCTCTGCTCAGGCTCCATCATCCACAGCCTCAACGGAGAACAAGACATCCGAAAAATAGGAGGCCTCCAAAAAATGCTCCCAACAACCACCTCATGTCTCACTATCGGTAACCTAGCACTAATAGGAACCCCATTCCTAGCAGGATTTTACTCAAAGGACCAAATCATCGAAAACCTAAACACCTCATACCTAAACTCATGAGCCCTGCTCCTAACCCTGCTAGCCACATCATTCACCGCGGTCTATACAATCCGCATGACCGTTCTAGTCCAAAGCGGCTTCACCCGAATCCCTCCCCTAACCTCAATAAACGAAAACAACCCTGCAGTAATCCGCCCAATCACCCGACTAGCACTAGGAAGCATCACAGCTGGTTTAATCATTACCTCATACATCCTACCAACAAAAACACCACCCACAACCATACCCACATCAATCAAAATAACGGCCCTAGTAGTAACAGCCCTAGGAATCGCCCTAGCACTCGAACTATCAAAAATAGCCCAAACCCTAATCCTGACCAAACAAAACCCATTCTACAACTTCTCAATCTCCCTAGGCTATTTCAACCTACTAACCCACCGATCAAGCGTAACAAACCTATTATCAGGAGGACAAAACATCGCCTCACACCTCATAGACCTTTCCTGATACAAGCTATTAGGCCCAGAAGGCCTAGCCAATATGCAGTCAACAACATCCAAAACCGCTACCACATTCCACCAAGGCCTAATCAAAGCCTACCTAGGGTCCTTTGCCCTATCCATCCTAATCATCATTATTTCCACATACAGAAAACTTAATGGCCCCAAATCTTCGTAAAAACCACCCCCTACTAAAAGTCATCAACGACGCCCTAATTGACCTACCAACACCATCAAATATCTCATCATGATGAAACTTTGGATCCCTACTGGGTGTTTGCCTAGCCACACAAATCGTCACAGGACTACTGCTAGCCATACACTACACAGCAGACACCTCCCTAGCCTTCTCCTCCGTCACCCACATATGCCGAGACGTCCAATTCGGCTGACTAATCCGAAACCTCCACGCAAACGGAGCTTCATTCTTCTTCATCTGCATCTACCTTCACATCGGCCGAGGCTTCTACTACGGCTCATACTTAAACAAAGAAACCTGAAACGTAGGGGTCATCCTCCTACTCACCCTCATAGCAACAGCCTTCGTAGGATACGTCCTGCCATGAGGACAAATATCATTCTGAGGAGCCACAGTCATCACGAACCTATTCTCAGCCATCCCCTACATCGGACAAACACTAGTTGAATGAGCATGAGGCGGATTCTCAGTAGACAACCCCACACTCACTCGATTCTTCGCTATCCACTTCCTACTACCATTCGTCATTGTAGGATTAACACTAGTCCACCTCACCCTCCTACACGAAACCGGATCAAACAATCCACTAGGTATCCCATCAGACTGCGACAAAATCCCATTCCACCCCTACTACTCCACAAAAGACATCGTAGGGTTCGCACTAATATTTATCCCCCTCGCCAGCCTAGCTCTATTCTTACCCAACCTGCTAGGAGACCCAGAAAACTTCACACCAGCCAACCCACTAGCCACACCCCCTCACATCAAACCCGAATGATACTTCCTATTCGCCTACGCCATCCTACGATCCATCCCAAACAAACTAGGAGGAGTCCTGGCCCTAGCCGCCTCCGTCCTAGTACTATTTCTCATGCCCCTCCTGCACACATCCAAACTACGTTCAATAACATTCCGCCCACTGTCACAAATTCTGTTTTGAACACTAGTAGCAAACCTTCTAGTACTAACCTGAGTAGGCAGCCAGCCAGTTGAACACCCATTCATCATCATTGGCCAACTAGCCTCATTTACCTACTTCACTATCATTCTAGTCCTCTTCCCAATTGTTTCCATCGTAGAAAACAAAATACTCAAACTCTAATACTCTAATAGTTTATTAAAACATTGGTCTTGTAAGCCAAAGATTGAAGACTCAACCTCTTCTTAGAGTTTCCCCCCCCCCCCTCCAAAAATTTTCGGCCGCGCCGGAAAGAATTAAAGAAAAGGGCCCCTCCAAAAATTTTCGGCCGCGCCGGAAAGAATTAAAGAAAAGGGCCCCTCCAAAAATTTTCGGCCGCGCCGGAAAGAATTAAAGAAAAGGGCCCCTCCAAAAATTTTCGGCCGCGCCGGAAAGAATTAAAGAAAAGGGCCCCTCCAAAAATTTTCGGCCGCGCCGGAAAGAATTAAAGAAAAGGGCCCCTCCAAAAATTTTCGGCCGCGCCGGAAAGAATTAAAGAAAAGGGCCCCTCCAAAAATTTTCGGCCGCGCCGGAAAAAAATTAAAGAAAAGGCCCCCCCCCCCCTTACCCCCCCCGCGGCTTTTTCATATTACTTAAGGTATGTATTGCGCCACATTAATTTATTATCCCCATCAGGCACTACATTAATGTAGGATATTCCACCCAAAGACCAACCTCACCTCCAACCCCCGCCCAACATTTTCTCCAAATAGATAATGTGCGAACAGTCACACCACCCCCCCATTTTTGCTTCAGGTACCATCACACCCAGCTAACCCGACCAACATCACACTACAAGCGTCACCCGAGATCGACAGTCTCTACAACGTACCTAACAACCAGCCCCGGATACGAGGGAATGTCCCAGCGCACCTTTGAATTCACGAGGTCATACAATTCGCCCACCTCCTAAAGCAAGCCTCTCGACCAACAGCTTTCAAGCGCTCACAAGCCAGAGAACCTGGTTATCTATTAACCGTGCTCCTCACGAGAACCGAGCTACTCAACGTCAGTTATACCCACGTCCCTTGTCTTGAGCCCATACTTTCCCTCTTACCCTCGAGGCCCTACTTGCTCTTTTGCGCCACCCGTGGTAACTTCAGGACCATAAACTGCCTCGCCCTCTCTACTTGCTCTTCACAGATACAAGTGCTGGGGATGGACGCTCCTCATTTCCTCTCGTTATCGCGACATTTCCTTTCTCTTTCTCTTCTCTTCTTCTGGGGGCGTCTTCAATATGCCCTTCCAGTGCGTAGCAGGAGATATCTTCCTCTTGACGTGAGCATCACATTACCGGCGAGCTACCTGCCGACCACCTGTAAGCCCATAGTGTCATGGTTGAAGGATAAGGTCGTCGCAAACTTGACACTGATGCACTTTAGCCTCATTCATGAAACCCGCGCTTTTTACCTCTTAAGCCATTGAATAATGCAATGGTCACCGGACATAACTATTTTATTCTCACTTTGCTGAGACTTATACCTAAACCCATCATTTCACCCCCAAAATTTATTCACTTCATTTTTTATCGTGTAATTTTCATCAAAACAAACAAATAATTAACTATATATCCCTATATTATTCATGCAACCAAATTACACACCCCCCCACAACCTCAGAAAGAAAGGAATTAAACCTCCATCACCAACTCCCAAAGCTGGCATTTTAGACTAAACTACTTTCTGACACAACCCTAGACAGCCCGAATAGCCCCCCGAGACAACCCCCGCACAAGCTCTAGAACCACAAACAAAGTTAACAACAACCCCCATCCACCCACCAAGAACAACCCAACCCCACACGAATAAAACATAGCCACCCCACTAAAATCCAACCGTCCTACCAATAAACCACCACTATCAACCGTCCCCCCATCAACTAAAACCACAGAAGTACCTAGCACAACAGCACCAGCTCCAACAACTAACCCAATCCCCAATCCATACCCAACAACCCCCCAATCTACCCAAGCCTCAGGATAAGGATCCGCCGCCAATGAAACCGAATAAACAAACACCACCAACATCCCCCCCAAATACACTATAACAAGCACCAAAGACATGAAAGAAGCACCCAAACTAACCAACCAACCACAGCCAGCAATAGACGCCACGACCAACCCAACCACTCCATAATAAGGGGATGGATTAGAAGCAACCGCCAGCCCACCCAGAACAAAACAAAGCCCTATAAACAGAACAAACTTCATCATAATTCCCGCCCAGCCTCTACCTGGGATCTGCAGCCTGAAAAACTGCCGTTATCCTTTAACTACAGGAACTACTCCATTCAACATCACCACCAACATCACTTTTTATACTTCATTTTCACCATACCAACTATTCCCCCCCCCCCCCTTACCCCCCCCGCGGCTTTTTCATATTACTTAAGGTATGTATTGCGCCACATTAATTTATTATCCCCATCAGGCACTACATTAATGTAGGATATTCCACCCAAAGACCAACCTCACCTCCAACCCCCGCCCAACATTTTCTCCAAATAGATAATGTGCGAACAGTCACACCACCCCCCCATTTTTGCTTCAGGTACCATCACACCCAGCTAACCCGACCAACATCACACTACAAGCGTCACCCGAGATCGACAGTCTCTACAACGTACCTAACAACCAGCCCCGGATACGAGGGAATGTCCCAGCGCACCTTTGAATTCACGAGGTCATACAATTCGCCCACCTCCTAAAGCAAGCCTCTCGACCAACAGCTTTCAAGCGCTCACAAGCCAGAGAACCTGGTTATCTATTAACCGTGCTCCTCACGAGAACCGAGCTACTCAACGTCAGTTATACCCACGTCCCTTGTCTTGAGCCCATACTTTCCCTCTTACCCTCGAGGCCCTACTTGCTCTTTTGCGCCACCCGTGGTAACTTCAGGACCATAAACTGCCTCGCCCTCTCTACTTGCTCTTCACAGATACAAGTGCTGGGGATGGACGCTCCTCATTTCCTCTCGTTATCGCGACATTTCCTTTCTCTTTCTCTTCTCTTCTTCTGGGGGCGTCTTCAATATGCCCTTCCAGTGCGTAGCAGGAGATATCTTCCTCTTGACGTGAGCATCACATTACCGGCGAGCTACCTGCCGACCACCTGTAAGCCCATAGTGTCATGGTTGAAGGATAAGGTCGTCGCAAACTTGACACTGATGCACTTTAGCCTCATTCATGAAACCCGCGCTTTTTACCTCTTAAGCCATTGAATAATGCAATGGTCACCGGACATAACTATTTTATTCTCACTTTGCTGAGACTTATACCTAAACCCATCATTTCACCCCCAAAATTTATTCACTTCATTTTTTATCGTGTAATTTTCATCAAAACAAACAAATAATTAACTATATATCCCTATATTATTCATGCAACCAAATTACACACCCCCCCACAACCTCAGAAAGAAAGGAATTAAACCTCCATCACCAACTCCCAAAGCTGGCATTTTAGACTAAACTACTTTCTGACACAACCCTAGACAGCCCGAATAGCCCCCCGAGACAACCCCCGCACAAGCTCTAGAACCACAAACAAAGTTAACAACAACCCCCATCCACCCACCAAGAACAACCCAACCCCACACGAATAAAACATAGCCACCCCACTAAAATCCAACCGTCCTACCAATAAACCACCACTATCAACCGTCCCCCCATCAACTAAAACCACAGAAGTACCTAGCACAACAGCACCAGCTCCAACAACTAACCCAATCCCCAATCCATACCCAACAACCCCCCAATCTACCCAAGCCTCAGGATAAGGATCCGCCGCCAATGAAACCGAATAAACAAACACCACCAACATCCCCCCCAAATACACTATAACAAGCACCAAAGACATGAAAGAAGCACCCAAACTAACCAACCAACCACAGCCAGCAATAGACGCCACGACCAACCCAACCACTCCATAATAAGGGGATGGATTAGAAGCAACCGCCAGCCCACCCAGAACAAAACAAAGCCCTATAAACAGAACAAACTTCATCATAATTCCCGCCCAGCCTCTACCTGGGATCTGCAGCCTGAAAAACTGCCGTTATCCTTTAACTACAGGAACTACTCCATTCAACATCACCACCAACATCACTTTTTATACTTCATTTTCACCATACCAACTATTCCCCCCCCCCCCTTACCCCCCCCGCGGCTTTTTCATATTACTTAAGGTATGTATTGCGCCACATTAATTTATTATCCCCATCAGGCACTACATTAATGTAGGATATTCCACCCAAAGACCAACCTCACCTCCAACCCCCGCCCAACATTTTCTCCAAATAGATAATGTGCGAACAGTCACACCACCCCCCCATTTTTGCTTCAGGTACCATCACACCCAGCTAACCCGACCAACATCACACTACAAGCGTCACCCGAGATCGACAGTCTCTACAACGTACCTAACAACCAGCCCCGGATACGAGGGAATGTCCCAGCGCACCTTTGAATTCACGAGGTCATACAATTCGCCCACCTCCTAAAGCAAGCCTCTCGACCAACAGCTTTCAAGCGCTCACAAGCCAGAGAACCTGGTTATCTATTAACCGTGCTCCTCACGAGAACCGAGCTACTCAACGTCAGTTATACCCACGTCCCTTGTCTTGAGCCCATACTTTCCCTCTTACCCTCGAGGCCCTACTTGCTCTTTTGCGCCACCCGTGGTAACTTCAGGACCATAAACTGCCTCGCCCTCTCTACTTGCTCTTCACAGATACAAGTGCTGGGGATGGACGCTCCTCATTTCCTCTCGTTATCGCGACATTTCCTTTCTCTTTCTCTTCTCTTCTTCTGGGGGCGTCTTCAATATGCCCTTCCAGTGCGTAGCAGGAGATATCTTCCTCTTGACGTGAGCATCACATTACCGGCGAGCTACCTGCCGACCACCTGTAAGCCCATAGTGTCATGGTTGAAGGATAAGGTCGTCGCAAACTTGACACTGATGCACTTTAGCCTCATTCATGAAACCCGCGCTTTTTACCTCTTAAGCCATTGAATAATGCAATGGTCACCGGACATAACTATTTTATTCTCACTTTGCTGAGACTTATACCTAAACCCATCATTTCACCCCCAAAATTTATTCACTTCATTTTTTATCGTGTAATTTTCATCAAAACAAACAAATAATTAACTATATATCCCTATATTATTCATGCAACCAAATTACACACCCACCACTACGACACTTAACCCAAACTTACCTGCCTTTTTTTGGACAAAAAACCAAACAAAAACAACACATCACCACTCACCAAACCAAACCCACCTAAGTCTTTGTAGCTTACAAAAAGCATGACACTGAAGATGTCAAGACGGCAGCCACACGCACCCAAAGACAAAAGACTTAGTCCTAACCTTACTGTTGGTTGTTGCTAAATATATACATGCAAGTATCCGCGCTCCAGTGTAGATGCCCTGGGTACCCTAAATTTAGGTCGACAGGAGCGGGTATCAGGCACACCCATCACCGTAGCCCAAAACGCCTTGCAATTGCCACACCCCCACGGGTATTCAGCAGTAATTAATATTAAGCAATGAGTGCAAACTTGACTTAGTTATAGCAAGCTAAGGGTCGGTAAATCCTGTGCCAGCCACCGCGGTCATACAGGAGACCCAAATCAACATTACTTAACGGCGTAAAGAGTGGTCACATGTTATCCAAGTAGCTAAGATTAAAAGGCAGCTGAGCCGTAGAAAGCCAAAGATGCCCATAAGGCCCCTACTTAAAGAAGATCTTAGAACAACGATTTATTGAAGCCCACGAAAGCCAGGGCCCAAACTGGGATTAGATACCCCACTATGCCTGGCCCTAAATCTTGATGCTCGATCTTACCGGAGCATCCGCCCGAGAACTACGAGCACAAACGCTTAAAACTCTAAGGACTTGGCGGTGCCCCAAACCCACCTAGAGGAGCCTGTTCTATAATCGATGATCCACGATACACCTTACCATTCCTTGCAACAGTTCAGCCTATATACCGCCGTCGCCAGCCCACCCACCCTGAAGGACCAACAGTGGACGCAATAGCCCTACAACGCTAATACGACAGGTCAAGGTATAGCCTATGGAATGGGAGCAATGGGCTACATTTTCTAGACTAGAACATACGGCAAAGGGACATGAAACTATCCCTGGAAGGCGGATTTAGCAGTAAAGAGAGACAATCGAGCCCTCTTTAAGCCGGCTCTGGGACACGTACATACCGCCCGTCACCCTCCTCAAAAGCGACCCCCCCCCCCATAAATTAATAAGTTGATCAGCCAAAGAGGAGGTAAGTCGTAACAAGGTAAGTGTACCGGAAGGTGCACTTAGAACACCAAGACGTAGCCTTAAATTAAAGCACTCAGCTTACACCTGAGAGATATCTGCTAACATCAGATCGTCTTGAATGCCAAACTCTAGCCCAACCTACATGACCCGGAATAACAAAGCTACTTCCAACACCCAACTAAAGCATTTATTAGTCCCAGTATAGGCGATAGAAAAGACACCATTGGAGCGATAGAGACCACGTACCGTAAGGGAAAGATGAAATAGCAATGAAAACTAAGCTAAAAACAGCAAAGATCAACCCTTGTACCTTTTGCATCATGGTCTAGCAAGAAAAACCAAGCAAAATGAATTTAAGTTTGCCACCCCGAAACCCAAGCGAGCTACTTGCGAGCAGCTATTATGAGCGAACCCGTCTCTGTTGCAAAAGAGTGGGATGACTTGCTAGTAGAGGTGAAAAGCCAATCGAGCTGGGTGATAGCTGGTTGCCTGTGAAATGAATCTTAGTTCACTCTTAATTCTTCTCCAAGGAACCTACAAACCCCAATGAAGCGAATTAAGGGCTATTTAAAGGAGGTACAGCTCCTTTAAAAAAGAATACAATCTCCACGAGCGGATAAACAACAAACCTGCAAAACCTACTGTGGGCCTTTAAGCAGCCATCAACAAAGAGTGCGTTAAAGCTCTGCACCTTAAAAATATAAAAACCACGTGACTCCCTCCCCACTAACGGGCTAACCTATAGAACAATAGGAGAATTAATGCTAGAATGAGTAACCAGGGTCCTCCCTCTTAGACGCAAGCTTACATCAGTACATTATTAACAAGCCACCAATATACGACAAATCAAACAAGCAGAGTATTAAACACTTTGTTAACCCGACATAGGAGCGTCCATTAAGAAAGATTAAAACCTGTAAAAGGAACTAGGCAAACCCGTCAAGGCCCGACTGTTTACCAAAAACATAGCCTTCAGCCAACCCACAGACAAGTATTGAAGGTGATGCCTGCCCGGTGACTATGTTCAACGGCCGCGGTATCCTAACCGTGCAAAGGTAGCGCAATCAATTGTCCCATAAATCGGGACCCGTATGAATGGCTAAACGAGGTCTTAACTGTCTCTTACAGGCAATCGGTGAAATTGATCTCCCTGTGCAAAAGCAGGGATAAACCCATAAGACGAGAAGACCCTGTGGAACTTTAAAAACAGCAACCACCCCAAAATACATACACCCCCACCCCGGGCTTACTTATCCATTGGGACGATGGTCTGCATTTTTTCGGTTGGGGCGACCTTGGAGCAAAACAAAACCTCCAAACATGGGACAACACCTCCAGACTAAGAGCCACTACTCAAAGTGCTAATAGCCACCAGATCCAATATAATTGATCAATGGACCAAGCTACCCCAGGGATAACAGCGCAATCTCCTCCGAGAGTCCATATCGACGGGGAGGTTTACGACCTCGATGTTGGATCAGGACATCCTAGTGGTGCAGCCGCTACTAAGGGTTCGTTTGTTCAACGATTAACAGTCCTACGTGATCTGAGTTCAGACCGGAGTAATCCAGGTCGGTTTCTATCTATGAACAACTCTTCCCAGTACGAAAGGATAGGAAAAGTGGGGCCAATACCACAAGCAAGCCCCCGCCTTAAGTAATGAAACCAACTAAATTACGAAAAGCTATCACACCCACCCACGTCCTAGAAAAGGACAAGCTAGCGTGGCAGAGCTCGGCAAATGCAAAAGGCTTAAGTCCTTTAACTCAGAGGTTCAAATCCTCTCCCTAGCTTACCAACCCCCATATGACCAACTACCCACTTCTAACCAGCCTAATCATAGCCACTTCCTATGCCCTCCCCATTCTAATTGCAGTAGCCTTCCTCACACTAGTAGAACGTAAAATCCTAAGTTACATGCAAGGACGAAAGGGCCCAAATGTCGTAGGCCCATTCGGACTACTACAACCCTTGGCAGACGGGGTGAAACTATTCATCAAAGAACCGATCCGCCCATCAACATCTTCCCCAATCCTATTCACCACAACTCCAATACTAGCCCTTCTCCTAGCGATTTCAATTTGAACCCCACTCCCACTACCATTCTCTCTCGCAGACCTCAACCTAGGCCTACTCTTTCTCCTAGCCATATCTAGCCTAGCCGTATACTCTATTCTATGATCAGGATGAGCCTCCAACTCAAAATATGCCCTAATTGGAGCACTACGAGCAGTAGCCCAAACCATCTCGTATGAAGTCACCCTAGCAATTATCCTACTCTCCATCATCCTACTCAGCGGAAATTACAACCTAAGCACTCTCGCAACCACCCAAGAACCCCTGTACCTTATCTTCTCATGCTGGCCACTAGCCATAATATGATACGTATCCACACTAGCCGAGACAAACCGAGCCCCATTTGACCTTACAGAGGGGGAGTCAGAACTAGTCTCTGGCTTCAACGTGGAATATGCAGCAGGACCATTCGCTTTATTCTTCCTAGCCGAATACGCCAACATCATGCTAATAAACACACTAACTACCATCTTATTCTTCAACCCAAGCTTCCTAAACCCTCCGCAAGAACTATTCCCTGTGATTCTAGCCACAAAAGTCCTCCTACTATCTGCTGGTTTCCTATGAGTCCGTGCTTCATATCCGCGCTTCCGATACGACCAGCTAATACACCTTCTATGAAAAAACTTCCTCCCACTCACACTGGCGATATGCTTGTGACACACCAGCATATCAATCTGTTACGCTGGACTTCCCCCCTACCTAAGAACCATAAAAGGAAATGTGCCTGAACGTCCCAAAGGGTCACTATGATAAAGTGAACATAGAGGTATACCAGCCCTCTCATTTCCTAACTTAGAAAAACAGGAATCGAACCTGCACTAAAGGGATCAAAACCCTCCATACTCCCATTATATTACTTTCTAGTAGGGTCAGCTAACAAAGCTATCGGGCCCATACCCCGAAAATGATGGTTTAACACCCCTTCCCCTACTAATGAACCCACAAGCAAAATTAATTTTCGCAATCAGCCTGTTTATAGGGACTGCCATCACAATCTCGAGCAACCACTGAATAATAGCCTGGGCCGGCCTTGAAATCAACACCCTAGCAATCCTGCCACTGATCTCAAAATCCCACCATCCACGAGCCATTGAAGCCGCAACCAAGTACTTCCTTACCCAAGCAACTGCCTCCGCACTAGTCTTATTTTCCAGCATAACCAATGCATGGCACACCGGACAATGGGACATCACCCAACTAACCCATCCAATATCGTGCCTCATCCTAACCTCCGCCCTAGCAATAAAACTAGGACTAGTCCCATTTCATTTCTGATTCCCAGAAGTCCTCCAAGGGTCCCCACTTACCACAGGCCTCCTCCTATCAACAATGATAAAATTACCCCCTATCTCACTGCTATTCATAACATCACCCTCACTAAACCCTACTCTGCTAGCCTGCATAGCAATCATATCTGCCGCTCTGGGAGGATGAATAGGACTAAACCAAACACAAATCCGAAAAATCCTAGCCTTCTCCTCCATCTCCCATCTAGGATGGATAACAATCATTATCTCGTACAACCCTAAACTAACCTTACTTAATTTTTACCTCTACACACTAATAACAATAGCAGTATTCCTAACTTTAAACACAATTAAAGTCTCAAAACTATCAACCCTAATAACTGCATGGACAAAGGTACCAGCACTAAACGCCATACTACTACTAACAATACTCTCTATAGCAGGACTGCCCCCATTAACAGGTTTCCTCCCAAAATGACTTATCATCCAAGAGCTAACTAAACAAGACATAATCCCAATAGCAACTTCAATCTCCCTCCTATCACTCCTAAGCCTATTCTTCTATCTTCGCCTAGCATACTGTGCAACAATCACACTACCCCCACACACCACCAACCACATTAAACAATGACATACTAACAAACCAACCAGCACCTTAATTGCCATCCTAATCACCATATCAACTGCACTCCTACCGGTTTCACCACTAATCACCACTATTATTTAAGAAACTTAGGATCACTTAAACCGAAGGCCTTCAAAGCCTTAAACAAGAGTTAAACCCTCTTAGTTTCTGCTAAGATCCGCAGGATGCTACCCCACATCTCCTGAATGCAACCCAGGTACTTTAATTAAGCTAGGACCTTACAACCCAACTAGGTAGATGGGCTTCGATCCCACAACAATATAGTTAACAGCTACATGCCCTAACCAACAGGCTTCTACCTAAGACTTCGGCGCAATCAATACGCATCTGCGAGTTTGCAACCCGCCGTGAATTTCACCACAAAGCCGATAAGAAGAGGAATTGAACCTCTGTAAAAAGGACTACAGCCTAACGCTTATACACTCAGCCATCTTACCTGTGACATTCATTAACCGATGATTATTCTCAACCAACCACAAAGATATCGGTACCCTATACCTAATTTTCGGCGCATGGGCCGGAATAGTGGGCACCTCACTAAGCCTTCTCATCCGAGCAGAACTAGGCCAACCAGGAGCCCTGCTCGGAGACGACCAAATCTACAACGTGATCGTTACAGCACATGCTTTCGTAATAATCTTCTTTATAGTTATACCAATTATGATCGGGGGCTTCGGCAACTGACTAGTCCCCCTAATAATTGGGGCCCCAGACATAGCATTCCCACGAATGAACAACATAAGCTTCTGACTTCTACCACCCTCTTTCCTCCTTCTCCTGGCTTCCTCCACAGTCGAGGCAGGAGCAGGTACGGGCTGAACAGTGTACCCCCCATTAGCCGGCAACTTAGCCCATGCTGGAGCTTCAGTTGACCTAGCCATCTTCTCCCTTCACCTAGCTGGAATCTCATCAATTCTGGGCGCAATCAACTTTATCACCACAGCAATTAACATAAAACCACCAGCCCTCTCCCAATACCAAACCCCCCTATTTGTCTGATCAGTACTTATCACAGCAGTCCTACTGCTTCTCTCCCTCCCTGTACTCGCTGCCGGAATCACTATACTACTAACCGACCGCAACCTAAATACCACTTTCTTTGACCCGGCAGGAGGAGGAGACCCAGTACTTTATCAACACCTATTCTGATTCTTCGGACACCCTGAAGTCTACATCCTCATTCTACCAGGATTCGGAATCATCTCCCACGTCGTAACCTACTACTCAGGAAAAAAAGAACCTTTCGGTTATATAGGAATGGTATGAGCTATACTTTCCATCGGGTTCCTAGGATTTATCGTTTGGGCCCACCATATATTCACAGTAGGCATGGACGTAGACACCCGAGCATACTTCACATCAGCCACTATAATCATCGCCATCCCAACTGGCATTAAAGTATTCAGCTGACTAGCAACACTCCACGGAGGCATTATCAAATGAGACCCACCCATACTATGGGCCCTAGGATTCATCTTCCTATTCACCATCGGGGGCCTAACAGGGATCGTTTTAGCAAACTCTTCACTAGACATTGCTCTGCACGATACCTACTATGTAGTAGCTCACTTCCACTATGTACTATCAATAGGAGCAGTATTCGCAATTCTAGCCGGATTCACACACTGATTCCCACTATTCACCGGGTACACTCTACATTCCACATGAGCCAAAATCCACTTCGGAGTAATATTTGTAGGCGTTAACCTCACCTTCTTCCCACAACACTTCCTTGGCCTAGCTGGCATGCCACGTCGATACTCAGACTACCCAGACGCCTACACACTATGAAACACCATCTCATCAGTAGGTTCCCTAATCTCTATAACAGCCGTAATCATGCTAGTATTCATCATCTGAGAAGCCTTCGCATCCAAACGCAAAGCTTTCCAACCAGAACTTACAAGCACAAATATCGAATGAATCTACGGTTGCCCACCCCCATTCCACACCTTTGAAGAACCAGCCTTTGTCCAAGTACAAGAAAGGAAGGACTCGAACCCTCATATGTTGGTTTCAAGCCAACCGCATAAAACCACTTATGCTTCTTTCTCATAGAGACGCTAGTAAAACGATTACATAGCCTTGTCAAGGCTATATTGCAGGTGAAAACCCTGTGCGCCTCAAAATATGGCCAACCACTCACAACTTAATTTCCAAGACGCCTCATCACCAATTATAGAAGAACTGATACAATTCCACGACCACGCCATAATAGTGGCCCTAGCCATCTGCAGCTTGGTCCTCTATCTACTGACTCTAATACTAACAGGTAAACTCTCATCAAATACAGTTGATGCACAGGCGATCGAACTAGTATGAACAATCCTACCAGCCATAGTACTAATCACCCTAGCCCTGCCATCCCTGCGCATCCTATACATGATGGATGAAGTCAACCAACCAGACCTCACTCTAAAAGCCATTGGACACCAATGGTACTGATCCTACGAGTACACCGACTTCAAAGACCTAACATTCGACTCCTACATAACACCAACATCAGAGCTCCCACTAGGACACTTTCGACTTCTAGAAGTAGACCACCGTGTTATCGTCCCAATAAACTCTACCATCCGAGTTATTGTCACCGCTGACGACGTCCTGCACTCATGAGCTGTACCAAGCCTAGGCGTCAAAACGGATGCAATCCCAGGACGACTAAACCAAACTTCCTTCCTAGCAAACCGACCAGGAGTATTCTACGGACAATGCTCAGAGATCTGCGGAGCAAACCACAGCTTCATACCAATCGTAGTAGAGTCCACACCACTTGACAACTTCGAAAACTGATCTTCTCTACTATCTTCCTAATCATTAAGAAGCTATGAAACAGCGTTAGCCTTTTAAGCTAGAGAAAGAGGGACGCTAACCCTCCTTAATGACATGCCACAACTCAACCCAAATCCATGATTTTTTATCATACTAACCTCATGACTAACATTTTCAATAATCATCCAACCTAAAATCCTATCCATAACATCCCCAAACCCACCACTCAACAAGACCACTACCACCACCCCTACTACCCCATGAACTTGACCATGAACCTAAGTTTCTTCGACCAATTCTCAAGTCCATCCCTACTGGGCATTCCACTAATCCTCATCTCAATCACTTTCCCAGCCCTACTACTACCGTCACAAAACAACCGCTGGGTGACGAGCCGTCTATCCACCCTACAACTATGAGCGGTCAACCTCATCACAAAGCAACTAATAATACCACTGAACAAAAAAGGACACAAATGAGCCCTAATCCTAACCTCATTAATGGTATTCCTCCTACTAATCAACCTTCTAGGCCTATTGCCCTACACATTCACTCCAACCACCCAACTATCCATGAGCCTAGCCCTAGCCTTCCCACTATGACTAGCCACCCTCCTCACAGGGTTACGCAACCAACCTTCAACTACCCTAGGGCACCTGCTACCAGAAGGCACTCCAACACCGCTGATCCCAGCACTGGTCTTAATTGAAACAACAAGCCTTCTAATTCGTCCTATTGCGCTAGGAGTACGACTAACAGCCAACCTCACAGCAGGACACCTTTTAATCCAACTTATTTCTACCGCCACGATCGCCTTACTATCGACCATACCTATGGTCTCCCTACTAACATTCCTAATCCTGCTGCTACTAACCATCCTGGAAGTAGCCGTAGCCATGATCCAGGCCTACGTCTTTGTCCTCCTACTCAGCCTCTACCTCCAAGAAAACATCTAACACAATGGCACACCAAGCACACTCCTACCACATAGTAGATCCAAGCCCATGACCCATCTTCGGAGCAGCCGCCGCCCTACTAACCACGTCCGGCCTAACCATATGATTCCACTACCACTCCCCACAACTACTTGCCATTGGCCTATTATCAACCACCCTAGTCATATTCCAATGATGACGAGACATTGTACGCGAAAGCACATTCCAAGGTCACCACACTCCCACCGTCCAAAAAGGGCTACGATACGGCATAGTCCTGTTCATCACATCAGAAGCTTTCTTCTTCCTAGGCTTCTTCTGAGCCTTCTTCCACTCAAGCCTAGCCCCAACCCCAGAACTAGGAGGACAATGACCACCAGCAGGAATCAAACCCTTGAACCCCATAGAAGTACCGCTACTAAACACTGCCATCCTACTAGCTTCAGGAATCACCGTCACATGAGCCCATCACGCTATCATAGAGGCCCGCCGAAAACAAGCAATCTATGCTCTCACCTTAACTGTCCTCCTAGGATTCTACTTTACCGCACTACAAGCCATAGAATACTACGAAGCTCCCTTCTCCATCGCAGACGGAGTATACGGGTCTACCTTCTTCGTAGCCACTGGATTTCACGGCCTACACGTAATCATTGGCTCCACATTCCTCCTAATCTGCCTCCTACGCCTCATTAAATTCCACTTTACACCAAACCATCACTTTGGTTTCGAAGCAGCAGCCTGATACTGACACTTTGTAGACGTCGTATGACTATTCCTATATATCTCTATTTACTGATGAGGATCCTGCTCTTCTAGTATACTAATTACAATCGACTTCCAATCCTTAAAATCTGGTTCAAACCCAGAGAAGAGCAATAAACATAATCACATTTATAATCACCCTATCCATAACCCTAAGCATCGCCCTAACCATACTAAACCTATGACTGGCCCAAACGAACCCAGACTCAGAAAAACTATCCCCATACGAATGCGGCTTTGACCCATTAGGATCCGCTCGACTACCATTCTCCATTCGATTCTTCCTAGTAGCAATCCTATTCCTACTGTTCGACCTAGAAATTGCCCTACTCCTACCTCTTCCATGAGCCACCCAACTCCAAGCCCCAACCACTACACTAACATGAGCCTCAGTCCTTATCCTACTCCTCACCCTAGGTCTAGTGTACGAATGAACCCAAGGAGGGCTAGAATGGGCCGAATAACAGAAAGTTAGTCTAACCAAGACAGTTGATTTCGACTCAACAGATTATAGCCACAACCCTATAACTTTCTTAATGACCCTCCTACACCTAAGCTTCTACTCAGCCTTCTCCCTAAGCGCCTTAGGCCTAGCCTTCCACCGAACCCACCTAATCTCAGCCTTACTATGCTTAGAGGGCATGATATTGTCTATATATGTAGCCCTGTCAATATGACCCATCCAAACACAAATAACATCCGCCACCATACTACCAATACTTATACTAACATTCTCAGCCTGCGAAGCAGGAACGGGGCTCGCCCTACTAGTAGCCTCAACACGCACCCACGGTTCAGACCACCTCCACAACTTTAACCTCCTAAAATGCTAAAAATCATCATACCAACTATTATACTCCTTCCCATGACCATATCCTCACCCAGCAAGTACCTTTGGGCTAATACCACAACACACAGCATATTAATTGCCGCCATTAGCCTACAGCTATTCACCCCAACATACTACCCAAACAAAAACCTATCTCACTGGACTGCTATCGACCAAATCTCTTCACCACTACTAGTCCTATCATGTTGACTCCTGCCTCTGATGCTAATGGCAAGTCAAAACCATCTAGAACAAGAACCAACCAACCGCAAACGAATCTTCATCACAACAATCATTCTAGCTCAACTATTCATCCTATCAGCCTTCTCAGCCTCGGAACTCATACTATTCTACATTGCTTTTGAAGCAACCCTAATCCCCACATTAATCCTCATCACCCGATGAGGAAACCAACCAGAACGACTTAAAGCCGGAATCTACCTACTGTTCTACACGCTTGCCAGCTCACTCCCCCTACTAATCGCCATCCTGCACCTACACAACCAAACTGGCACATTATACTTCCCAATACTTAAACTATCCCACCCAACCATCACACACTCCTGAACGGGCCTAGCAGCCAGCTTAGCCCTTCTCGTAGCATTCATGGTCAAAGCTCCACTATACGGACTACACCTATGACTGCCTAAAGCTCATGTAGAGGCCCCAATTGCCGGCTCAATGCTTCTCGCAGCCCTGCTCTTAAAACTGGGAGGCTACGGCATCATACGAGTCACTATCCTAGTAAACCCATCCCTAAACAACCTGCACTACCCATTCATCACCCTCTCTCTATGGGGAGCGCTCATAACTAGTGCCATCTGCCTACGACAAATCGACCTAAAGTCACTAATCGCTTACTCATCAGTAAGCCACATAGGCCTTGTCATCGCCGCAACTATAATCCAAACCCAATGAGCATTCTCAGGAGCAATGATCCTAATAATTTCACACGGACTAACCTCATCCATACTATTCTGCCTAGCCAACACAAACTACGAACGCACCCACAGCCGAATTCTACTACTAACACGAGGCATCCAGCCCCTACTCCCATTAATAGCCATCTGATGACTTTTAGCCAACCTAACAAACATGGCACTACCCCCCACAACTAACCTTATAGCAGAACTAACCATTGTAATCGCCCTGTTCAACTGATCCTCCCTAACAATCATCCTAACAGGCATTGCAATCCTCCTAACTGCCTCATACACCCTATACATACTAACAATGACACAACGAGGAGCACTCCCATCCCACATCACATCAATCCAAAACTCCTCCACACGAGAGCATCTTCTTATAGCCCTACACATAATCCCAATAGCCCTCCTCATCTTAAAGCCAGAGCTAATCTCCGGCATCCCAGTATGCAAGTATAGTTTCAACCCAAACATTAGACCGTGACTCTAAAGATAGAAGTTAAAACCTTCTTACCTGCCGAGGGGAGGTTTAACCAACAAGAACTGCTAATTCTTGCATCTGAGTCTAAAACCTCAGCCCCCTTACTTTCAAAGGATAATAGCAATCCAATGGTCTTAGGAACCACGTATCTTGGTGCAAATCCAAGTGAAAGTAATGGACCTACCACTAACCCTAAACACATTCACACTATTAACCCTAACAACCCTAACTACTCCAATCATTTTCCCACTATTATCAGACAGCCTCAAAAACACTCCCAACACCATCACACAAACAGTCAAAGCCTCATTTCTAATCAGCTTAGTCCCAATAACAATCCACATCCACTCAGGTATGGAAGGCCTGGTCTCCTCATGAGAATGAAAATTCATCATAAACTTCAAAATCCCAATCAGCCTTAAACTAGACTTTTACTCCCTTACATTCTTCCCAATTGCCCTATTCGTGTCATGGTCAATCCTGCAATTCGCAACATGATACATGGCCTCAGACCCACACATCACAAAATTCTTCACCTTCCTCCTACTGTTCCTAATTACCATGCTAATCCTAATCATCGCCAATAACCTATTTGTCCTGTTCATTGGATGAGAAGGAGTAGGGATCATATCCTTCCTCCTGATCAGCTGATGACACGGACGAGCAGAAGCCAACACCGCCGCCCTACAAGCAGTGCTTTACAACCGAATCGGAGACATTGGCCTCATCCTTTGCATAGCATGACTAGCCTATACCATAAACACCTGAGAACTCCAACAATTCCCCTCCACTTCACAGACCCCAACCTTACCCCTCCTAGGGCTGATCCTGGCAGCAACAGGCAAATCCGCTCAATTTGGATTACACCCATGACTCCCATCCGCAATAGAAGGCCCAACCCCAGTCTCAGCCTTACTACACTCAAGCACTATAGTAGTGGCCGGAATCTTCCTACTAATCCGAACCCACCCACTATTCCACAACAACCAAACAGCCCTCTCTCTCTGCCTTTGCCTGGGAGCCCTCTCCACCCTATTTGCAGCCACATGTGCCCTCACACAGAACGACATCAAAAAAATTATCGCCTTCTCCACCTCAAGTCAGCTAGGCCTAATAATAGTCACTATTGGATTAAACCTTCCACAACTAGCCTTCCTACACATCTCAACCCACGCATTCTTCAAGGCCATGCTATTCCTCTGCTCAGGCTCCATCATCCACAGCCTCAACGGAGAACAAGACATCCGAAAAATAGGAGGCCTCCAAAAAATGCTCCCAACAACCACCTCATGTCTCACTATCGGTAACCTAGCACTAATAGGAACCCCATTCCTAGCAGGATTTTACTCAAAGGACCAAATCATCGAAAACCTAAACACCTCATACCTAAACTCATGAGCCCTGCTCCTAACCCTGCTAGCCACATCATTCACCGCGGTCTATACAATCCGCATGACCGTTCTAGTCCAAAGCGGCTTCACCCGAATCCCTCCCCTAACCTCAATAAACGAAAACAACCCTGCAGTAATCCGCCCAATCACCCGACTAGCACTAGGAAGCATCACAGCTGGTTTAATCATTACCTCATACATCCTACCAACAAAAACACCACCCACAACCATACCCACATCAATCAAAATAACGGCCCTAGTAGTAACAGCCCTAGGAATCGCCCTAGCACTCGAACTATCAAAAATAGCCCAAACCCTAATCCTGACCAAACAAAACCCATTCTACAACTTCTCAATCTCCCTAGGCTATTTCAACCTACTAACCCACCGATCAAGCGTAACAAACCTATTATCAGGAGGACAAAACATCGCCTCACACCTCATAGACCTTTCCTGATACAAGCTATTAGGCCCAGAAGGCCTAGCCAATATGCAGTCAACAACATCCAAAACCGCTACCACATTCCACCAAGGCCTAATCAAAGCCTACCTAGGGTCCTTTGCCCTATCCATCCTAATCATCATTATTTCCACATACAGAAAACTTAATGGCCCCAAATCTTCGTAAAAACCACCCCCTACTAAAAGTCATCAACGACGCCCTAATTGACCTACCAACACCATCAAATATCTCATCATGATGAAACTTTGGATCCCTACTGGGTGTTTGCCTAGCCACACAAATCGTCACAGGACTACTGCTAGCCATACACTACACAGCAGACACCTCCCTAGCCTTCTCCTCCGTCACCCACATATGCCGAGACGTCCAATTCGGCTGACTAATCCGAAACCTCCACGCAAACGGAGCTTCATTCTTCTTCATCTGCATCTACCTTCACATCGGCCGAGGCTTCTACTACGGCTCATACTTAAACAAAGAAACCTGAAACGTAGGGGTCATCCTCCTACTCACCCTCATAGCAACAGCCTTCGTAGGATACGTCCTGCCATGAGGACAAATATCATTCTGAGGAGCCACAGTCATCACGAACCTATTCTCAGCCATCCCCTACATCGGACAAACACTAGTTGAATGAGCATGAGGCGGATTCTCAGTAGACAACCCCACACTCACTCGATTCTTCGCTATCCACTTCCTACTACCATTCGTCATTGTAGGATTAACACTAGTCCACCTCACCCTCCTACACGAAACCGGATCAAACAATCCACTAGGTATCCCATCAGACTGCGACAAAATCCCATTCCACCCCTACTACTCCACAAAAGACATCGTAGGGTTCGCACTAATATTTATCCCCCTCGCCAGCCTAGCTCTATTCTTACCCAACCTGCTAGGAGACCCAGAAAACTTCACACCAGCCAACCCACTAGCCACACCCCCTCACATCAAACCCGAATGATACTTCCTATTCGCCTACGCCATCCTACGATCCATCCCAAACAAACTAGGAGGAGTCCTGGCCCTAGCCGCCTCCGTCCTAGTACTATTTCTCATGCCCCTCCTGCACACATCCAAACTACGTTCAATAACATTCCGCCCACTGTCACAAATTCTGTTTTGAACACTAGTAGCAAACCTTCTAGTACTAACCTGAGTAGGCAGCCAGCCAGTTGAACACCCATTCATCATCATTGGCCAACTAGCCTCATTTACCTACTTCACTATCATTCTAGTCCTCTTCCCAATTGTTTCCATCGTAGAAAACAAAATACTCAAACTCTAATACTCTAATAGTTTATTAAAACATTGGTCTTGTAAGCCAAAGATTGAAGACTCAACCTCTTCTTAGAGTTTCCCCCCCCCCCCCTCCAAAAATTTTCGGCCGCGCCGGAAAGAATTAAAGAAAAGGGCCCCTCCAAAAATTTTCGGCCGCGCCGGAAAGAATTAAAGAAAAGGGCCCCTCCAAAAATTTTCGGCCGCGCCGGAAAGAATTAAAGAAAAGGGCCCCTCCAAAAATTTTCGGCCGCGCCGGAAAGAATTAAAGAAAAGGGCCCCCCCCCCCTTACCCCCCCCGCGGCTTTTTCATATTACTTAAGGTATGTATTGCGCCACATTAATTTATTATCCCCATCAGGCACTACATTAATGTAGGATATTCCACCCAAAGACCAACCTCACCTCCAACCCCCGCCCAACATTTTCTCCAAATAGATAATGTGCGAGCAGTCACACCACCCCCCCATTTTTGCTTCAGGTACCATCACACCCAGCTAACCCGACCAACATCACACTACAAGCGTCACCCGAGATCGACAGTCTCTACAACGTACCTAACAACCAGCCCCGGATACGAGGGAATGTCCCAGCGCACCTTTGAATTCACGAGGTCATACAATTCGCCCACCTCCTAAAGCAAGCCTCTCGACCAACAGCTTTCAAGCGCTCACAAGCCAGAGAACCTGGTTATCTATTAACCGTGCTCCTCACGAGAACCGAGCTACTCAACGTCAGTTATACCCACGTCCCTTGTCTTGAGCCCATACTTTCCCTCTTACCCTCGAGGCCCTACTTGCTCTTTTGCGCCACCCGTGGTAACTTCAGGACCATAAACTGCCTCGCCCTCTCTACTTGCTCTTCACAGATACAAGTGCTGGGGATGGACGCTCCTCATTTCCTCTCGTTATCGCGACATTTCCTTTCTCTTTCTCTTCTCTTCTTCTGGGGGCGTCTTCAATATGCCCTTCCAGTGCGTAGCAGGAGATATCTTCCTCTTGACGTGAGCATCACATTACCGGCGAGCTACCTGCCGACCACCTGTAAGCCCATAGTGTCATGGTTGAAGGATAAGGTCGTCGCAAACTTGACACTGATGCACTTTAGCCTCATTCATGAAACCCGCGCTTTTTACCTCTTAAGCCATTGAATAATGCAATGGTCACCGGACATAACTATTTTATTCTCACTTTGCTGAGACTTATACCTAAACCCATCATTTCACCCCCAAAATTTATTCACTTCATTTTTTATCGTGTAATTTTCATCAAAACAAACAAATAATTAACTATATATCCCTATATTATTCATGCAACCAAATTACACACCCCCCCACAACCTCAGAAAGAAAGGAATTAAACCTCCATCACCAACTCCCAAAGCTGGCATTTTAGACTAAACTACTTTCTGACACAACCCTAGACAGCCCGAATAGCCCCCCGAGACAACCCCCGCACAAGCTCTAGAACCACAAACAAAGTTAACAACAACCCCCATCCACCCACCAAGAACAACCCAACCCCACACGAATAAAACATAGCCACCCCACTAAAATCCAACCGTCCTACCAATAAACCACCACTATCAACCGTCCCCCCATCAACTAAAACCACAGAAGTACCTAGCACAACAGCACCAGCTCCAACAACTAACCCAATCCCCAATCCATACCCAACAACCCCCCAATCTACCCAAGCCTCAGGATAAGGATCCGCCGCCAATGAAACCGAATAAACAAACACCACCAACATCCCCCCCAAATACACTATAACAAGCACCAAAGACATGAAAGAAGCACCCAAACTAACCAACCAACCACAGCCAGCAATAGACGCCACGACCAACCCAACCACTCCATAATAAGGGGATGGATTAGAAGCAACCGCCAGCCCACCCAGAACAAAACAAAGCCCTATAAACAGAACAAACTTCATCATAATTCCCGCCCAGCCTCTACCTGGGATCTGCAGCCTGAAAAACTGCCGTTATCCTTTAACTACAGGAACTACTCCATTCAACATCACCACCAACATCACTTTTTATACTTCATTTTCACCATACCAACTATTCCCCCCCCCCCCCTTACCCCCCCCGCGGCTTTTTCATATTACTTAAGGTATGTATTGCGCCACATTAATTTATTATCCCCATCAGGCACTACATTAATGTAGGATATTCCACCCAAAGACCAACCTCACCTCCAACCCCCGCCCAACATTTTCTCCAAATAGATAATGTGCGAGCAGTCACACCACCCCCCCATTTTTGCTTCAGGTACCATCACACCCAGCTAACCCGACCAACATCACACTACAAGCGTCACCCGAGATCGACAGTCTCTACAACGTACCTAACAACCAGCCCCGGATACGAGGGAATGTCCCAGCGCACCTTTGAATTCACGAGGTCATACAATTCGCCCACCTCCTAAAGCAAGCCTCTCGACCAACAGCTTTCAAGCGCTCACAAGCCAGAGAACCTGGTTATCTATTAACCGTGCTCCTCACGAGAACCGAGCTACTCAACGTCAGTTATACCCACGTCCCTTGTCTTGAGCCCATACTTTCCCTCTTACCCTCGAGGCCCTACTTGCTCTTTTGCGCCACCCGTGGTAACTTCAGGACCATAAACTGCCTCGCCCTCTCTACTTGCTCTTCACAGATACAAGTGCTGGGGATGGACGCTCCTCATTTCCTCTCGTTATCGCGACATTTCCTTTCTCTTTCTCTTCTCTTCTTCTGGGGGCGTCTTCAATATGCCCTTCCAGTGCGTAGCAGGAGATATCTTCCTCTTGACGTGAGCATCACATTACCGGCGAGCTACCTGCCGACCACCTGTAAGCCCATAGTGTCATGGTTGAAGGATAAGGTCGTCGCAAACTTGACACTGATGCACTTTAGCCTCATTCATGAAACCCGCGCTTTTTACCTCTTAAGCCATTGAATAATGCAATGGTCACCGGACATAACTATTTTATTCTCACTTTGCTGAGACTTATACCTAAACCCATCATTTCACCCCCAAAATTTATTCACTTCATTTTTTATCGTGTAATTTTCATCAAAACAAACAAATAATTAACTATATATCCCTATATTATTCATGCAACCAAATTACACACCCACCACTACGACACTTAACCCAAACTTACCTGCCTTTTTTTGGACAAAAAACCAAACAAAAACAACACATCACCACTCACCAAACCAAACCCACCTAAGTCTTTGTAGCTTACAAAAAGCATGACACTGAAGATGTCAAGACGGCAGCCACACGCACCCAAAGACAAAAGACTTAGTCCTAACCTTCTGTTGGTTGTTGCTAAATATATACATGCAAGTATCCGCGCTCCAGTGTAGATGCCCTGGGTACCCTAAATTTAGGTCGACAGGAGCGGGTATCAGGCACACCCATCACCGTAGCCCAAAACGCCTTGCAATTGCCACACCCCCACGGGTATTCAGCAGTAATTAATATTAAGCAATGAGTGCAAACTTGACTTAGTTATAGCAAGCTAAGGGTCGGTAAATCCTGTGCCAGCCACCGCGGTCATACAGGAGACCCAAATCAACATTACTTAACGGCGTAAAGAGTGGTCACATGTTATCCAAGTAGCTAAGATTAAAAGGCAGCTGAGCCGTAGAAAGCCAAAGATGCCCATAAGGCCCCTACTTAAAGAAGATCTTAGAACAACGATTTATTGAAGCCCACGAAAGCCAGGGCCCAAACTGGGATTAGATACCCCACTATGCCTGGCCCTAAATCTTGATGCTCGATCTTACCGGAGCATCCGCCCGAGAACTACGAGCACAAACGCTTAAAACTCTAAGGACTTGGCGGTGCCCCAAACCCACCTAGAGGAGCCTGTTCTATAATCGATGATCCACGATACACCTTACCATTCCTTGCAACAGTTCAGCCTATATACCGCCGTCGCCAGCCCACCCACCCTGAAGGACCAACAGTGGACGCAATAGCCCTACAACGCTAATACGACAGGTCAAGGTATAGCCTATGGAATGGGAGCAATGGGCTACATTTTCTAGACTAGAACATACGGCAAAGGGACATGAAACTATCCCTGGAAGGCGGATTTAGCAGTAAAGAGAGACAATCGAGCCCTCTTTAAGCCGGCTCTGGGACACGTACATACCGCCCGTCACCCTCCTCAAAAGCGACCCCCCCCCCCCCATAAATTAATAAGTTGATCAGCCAAAGAGGAGGTAAGTCGTAACAAGGTAAGTGTACCGGAAGGTGCACTTAGAACACCAAGACGTAGCCTTAAATTAAAGCACTCAGCTTACACCTGAGAGATATCTGCTAACATCAGATCGTCTTGAATGCCAAACTCTAGCCCAACCTACATGACCCGGAATAACAAAGCTACTTCCAACACCCAACTAAAGCATTTATTAGTCCCAGTATAGGCGATAGAAAAGACACCATTGGAGCGATAGAGACCACGTACCGTAAGGGAAAGATGAAATAGCAATGAAAACTAAGCTAAAAACAGCAAAGATCAACCCTTGTACCTTTTGCATCATGGTCTAGCAAGAAAAACCAAGCAAAATGAATTTAAGTTTGCCACCCCGAAACCCAAGCGAGCTACTTGCGAGCAGCTATTATGAGCGAACCCGTCTCTGTTGCAAAAGAGTGGGATGACTTGCTAGTAGAGGTGAAAAGCCAATCGAGCTGGGTGATAGCTGGTTGCCTGTGAAATGAATCTTAGTTCACTCTTAATTCTTCTCCAAGGAACCTACAAACCCCAATGAAGCGAATTAAGGGCTATTTAAAGGAGGTACAGCTCCTTTAAAAAAGAATACAATCTCCACGAGCGGATAAACAACAAACCTGCAAAACCTACTGTGGGCCTTTAAGCAGCCATCAACAAAGAGTGCGTTAAAGCTCTGCACCTTAAAAATATAAAAACCACGTGACTCCCTCCCCACTAACGGGCTAACCTATAGAACAATAGGAGAATTAATGCTAGAATGAGTAACCAGGGTCCTCCCTCTTAGACGCAAGCTTACATCAGTACATTATTAACAAGCCACCAATATACGACAAATCAAACAAGCAGAGTATTAAACACTTTGTTAACCCGACATAGGAGCGTCCATTAAGAAAGATTAAAACCTGTAAAAGGAACTAGGCAAACCCGTCAAGGCCCGACTGTTTACCAAAAACATAGCCTTCAGCCAACCCACAGACAAGTATTGAAGGTGATGCCTGCCCGGTGACTATGTTCAACGGCCGCGGTATCCTAACCGTGCAAAGGTAGCGCAATCAATTGTCCCATAAATCGGGACCCGTATGAATGGCTAAACGAGGTCTTAACTGTCTCTTACAGGCAATCGGTGAAATTGATCTCCCTGTGCAAAAGCAGGGATAAACCCATAAGACGAGAAGACCCTGTGGAACTTTAAAAACAGCAACCACCCCAAAATACATACACCCCCACCCCGGGCTTACTTATCCATTGGGACGATGGTCTGCATTTTTTCGGTTGGGGCGACCTTGGAGCAAAACAAAACCTCCAAACATGGGACAACACCTCCAGACTAAGAGCCACTACTCAAAGTGCTAATAGCCACCAGATCCAATATAATTGATCAATGGACCAAGCTACCCCAGGGATAACAGCGCAATCTCCTCCGAGAGTCCATATCGACGGGGAGGTTTACGACCTCGATGTTGGATCAGGACATCCTAGTGGTGCAGCCGCTACTAAGGGTTCGTTTGTTCAACGATTAACAGTCCTACGTGATCTGAGTTCAGACCGGAGTAATCCAGGTCGGTTTCTATCTATGAACAACTCTTCCCAGTACGAAAGGATAGGAAAAGTGGGGCCAATACCACAAGCAAGCCCCCGCCTTAAGTAATGAAACCAACTAAATTACGAAAAGCTATCACACCCACCCACGTCCTAGAAAAGGACAAGC
This sequence comes from Prinia subflava, assembly GCF_021018805.1. Lineage (NCBI taxonomy): Eukaryota > Metazoa > Chordata > Aves > Passeriformes > Cisticolidae > Prinia > Prinia subflava. The sequence continues at coordinate 23,543 of NW_026960688.1, read as the reverse complement.
TAGCGTGGCAGAGCTCGGCAAATGCAAAAGGCTTAAGTCCTTTAACTCAGAGGTTCAAATCCTCTCCCTAGCTTACCAACCCCCATATGACCAACTACCCACTTCTAACCAGCCTAATCATAGCCACTTCCTATGCCCTCCCCATTCTAATTGCAGTAGCCTTCCTCACACTAGTAGAACGTAAAATCCTAAGTTACATGCAAGGACGAAAGGGCCCAAATGTCGTAGGCCCATTCGGACTACTACAACCCTTGGCAGACGGGGTGAAACTATTCATCAAAGAACCGATCCGCCCATCAACATCTTCCCCAATCCTATTCACCACAACTCCAATACTAGCCCTTCTCCTAGCGATTTCAATTTGAACCCCACTCCCACTACCATTCTCTCTCGCAGACCTCAACCTAGGCCTACTCTTTCTCCTAGCCATATCTAGCCTAGCCGTATACTCTATTCTATGATCAGGATGAGCCTCCAACTCAAAATATGCCCTAATTGGAGCACTACGAGCAGTAGCCCAAACCATCTCGTATGAAGTCACCCTAGCAATTATCCTACTCTCCATCATCCTACTCAGCGGAAATTACAACCTAAGCACTCTCGCAACCACCCAAGAACCCCTGTACCTTATCTTCTCATGCTGGCCACTAGCCATAATATGATACGTATCCACACTAGCCGAGACAAACCGAGCCCCATTTGACCTTACAGAGGGGGAGTCAGAACTAGTCTCTGGCTTCAACGTGGAATATGCAGCAGGACCATTCGCTTTATTCTTCCTAGCCGAATACGCCAACATCATGCTAATAAACACACTAACTACCATCTTATTCTTCAACCCAAGCTTCCTAAACCCTCCGCAAGAACTATTCCCTGTGATTCTAGCCACAAAAGTCCTCCTACTATCTGCTGGTTTCCTATGAGTCCGTGCTTCATATCCGCGCTTCCGATACGACCAGCTAATACACCTTCTATGAAAAAACTTCCTCCCACTCACACTGGCGATATGCTTGTGACACACCAGCATATCAATCTGTTACGCTGGACTTCCCCCCTACCTAAGAACCATAAAAGGAAATGTGCCTGAACGTCCCAAAGGGTCACTATGATAAAGTGAACATAGAGGTATACCAGCCCTCTCATTTCCTAACTTAGAAAAACAGGAATCGAACCTGCACTAAAGGGATCAAAACCCTCCATACTCCCATTATATTACTTTCTAGTAGGGTCAGCTAACAAAGCTATCGGGCCCATACCCCGAAAATGATGGTTTAACCCCTTCCCCTACTAATGAACCCACAAGCAAAATTAATTTTCGCAATCAGCCTGTTTATAGGGACTGCCATCACAATCTCGAGCAACCACTGAATAATAGCCTGGGCCGGCCTTGAAATCAACACCCTAGCAATCCTGCCACTGATCTCAAAATCCCACCATCCACGAGCCATTGAAGCCGCAACCAAGTACTTCCTTACCCAAGCAACTGCCTCCGCACTAGTCTTATTTTCCAGCATAACCAATGCATGGCACACCGGACAATGGGACATCACCCAACTAACCCATCCAATATCGTGCCTCATCCTAACCTCCGCCCTAGCAATAAAACTAGGACTAGTCCCATTTCATTTCTGATTCCCAGAAGTCCTCCAAGGGTCCCCACTTACCACAGGCCTCCTCCTATCAACAATGATAAAATTACCCCCTATCTCACTGCTATTCATAACATCACCCTCACTAAACCCTACTCTGCTAGCCTGCATAGCAATCATATCTGCCGCTCTGGGAGGATGAATAGGACTAAACCAAACACAAATCCGAAAAATCCTAGCCTTCTCCTCCATCTCCCATCTAGGATGGATAACAATCATTATCTCGTACAACCCTAAACTAACCTTACTTAATTTTTACCTCTACACACTAATAACAATAGCAGTATTCCTAACTTTAAACACAATTAAAGTCTCAAAACTATCAACCCTAATAACTGCATGGACAAAGGTACCAGCACTAAACGCCATACTACTACTAACAATACTCTCTATAGCAGGACTGCCCCCATTAACAGGTTTCCTCCCAAAATGACTTATCATCCAAGAGCTAACTAAACAAGACATAATCCCAATAGCAACTTCAATCTCCCTCCTATCACTCCTAAGCCTATTCTTCTATCTTCGCCTAGCATACTGTGCAACAATCACACTACCCCCACACACCACCAACCACATTAAACAATGACATACTAACAAACCAACCAGCACCTTAATTGCCATCCTAATCACCATATCAACTGCACTCCTACCGGTTTCACCACTAATCACCACTATTATTTAAGAAACTTAGGATCACTTAAACCGAAGGCCTTCAAAGCCTTAAACAAGAGTTAAACCCTCTTAGTTTCTGCTAAGATCCGCAGGATGCTACCCCACATCTCCTGAATGCAACCCAGGTACTTTAATTAAGCTAGGACCTTACAACCCAACTAGGTAGATGGGCTTCGATCCCACAACAATATAGTTAACAGCTACATGCCCTAACCAACAGGCTTCTACCTAAGACTTCGGCGCAATCAATACGCATCTGCGAGTTTGCAACCCGCCGTGAATTTCACCACAAAGCCGATAAGAAGAGGAATTGAACCTCTGTAAAAAGGACTACAGCCTAACGCTTATACACTCAGCCATCTTACCTGTGACATTCATTAACCGATGATTATTCTCAACCAACCACAAAGATATCGGTACCCTATACCTAATTTTCGGCGCATGGGCCGGAATAGTGGGCACCTCACTAAGCCTTCTCATCCGAGCAGAACTAGGCCAACCAGGAGCCCTGCTCGGAGACGACCAAATCTACAACGTGATCGTTACAGCACATGCTTTCGTAATAATCTTCTTTATAGTTATACCAATTATGATCGGGGGCTTCGGCAACTGACTAGTCCCCCTAATAATTGGGGCCCCAGACATAGCATTCCCACGAATGAACAACATAAGCTTCTGACTTCTACCACCCTCTTTCCTCCTTCTCCTGGCTTCCTCCACAGTCGAGGCAGGAGCAGGTACGGGCTGAACAGTGTACCCCCCATTAGCCGGCAACTTAGCCCATGCTGGAGCTTCAGTTGACCTAGCCATCTTCTCCCTTCACCTAGCTGGAATCTCATCAATTCTGGGCGCAATCAACTTTATCACCACAGCAATTAACATAAAACCACCAGCCCTCTCCCAATACCAAACCCCCCTATTTGTCTGATCAGTACTTATCACAGCAGTCCTACTGCTTCTCTCCCTCCCTGTACTCGCTGCCGGAATCACTATACTACTAACCGACCGCAACCTAAATACCACTTTCTTTGACCCGGCAGGAGGAGGAGACCCAGTACTTTATCAACACCTATTCTGATTCTTCGGACACCCTGAAGTCTACATCCTCATTCTACCAGGATTCGGAATCATCTCCCACGTCGTAACCTACTACTCAGGAAAAAAAGAACCTTTCGGTTATATAGGAATGGTATGAGCTATACTTTCCATCGGGTTCCTAGGATTTATCGTTTGGGCCCACCATATATTCACAGTAGGCATGGACGTAGACACCCGAGCATACTTCACATCAGCCACTATAATCATCGCCATCCCAACTGGCATTAAAGTATTCAGCTGACTAGCAACACTCCACGGAGGCATTATCAAATGAGACCCACCCATACTATGGGCCCTAGGATTCATCTTCCTATTCACCATCGGGGGCCTAACAGGGATCGTTTTAGCAAACTCTTCACTAGACATTGCTCTGCACGATACCTACTATGTAGTAGCTCACTTCCACTATGTACTATCAATAGGAGCAGTATTCGCAATTCTAGCCGGATTCACACACTGATTCCCACTATTCACCGGGTACACTCTACATTCCACATGAGCCAAAATCCACTTCGGAGTAATATTTGTAGGCGTTAACCTCACCTTCTTCCCACAACACTTCCTTGGCCTAGCTGGCATGCCACGTCGATACTCAGACTACCCAGACGCCTACACACTATGAAACACCATCTCATCAGTAGGTTCCCTAATCTCTATAACAGCCGTAATCATGCTAGTATTCATCATCTGAGAAGCCTTCGCATCCAAACGCAAAGCTTTCCAACCAGAACTTACAAGCACAAATATCGAATGAATCTACGGTTGCCCACCCCCATTCCACACCTTTGAAGAACCAGCCTTTGTCCAAGTACAAGAAAGGAAGGACTCGAACCCTCATATGTTGGTTTCAAGCCAACCGCATAAAACCACTTATGCTTCTTTCTCATAGAGACGCTAGTAAAACGATTACATAGCCTTGTCAAGGCTATATTGCAGGTGAAAACCCTGTGCGCCTCAAAATATGGCCAACCACTCACAACTTAATTTCCAAGACGCCTCATCACCAATTATAGAAGAACTGATACAATTCCACGACCACGCCATAATAGTGGCCCTAGCCATCTGCAGCTTGGTCCTCTATCTACTGACTCTAATACTAACAGGTAAACTCTCATCAAATACAGTTGATGCACAGGCGATCGAACTAGTATGAACAATCCTACCAGCCATAGTACTAATCACCCTAGCCCTGCCATCCCTGCGCATCCTATACATGATGGATGAAGTCAACCAACCAGACCTCACTCTAAAAGCCATTGGACACCAATGGTACTGATCCTACGAGTACACCGACTTCAAAGACCTAACATTCGACTCCTACATAACACCAACATCAGAGCTCCCACTAGGACACTTTCGACTTCTAGAAGTAGACCACCGTGTTATCGTCCCAATAAACTCTACCATCCGAGTTATTGTCACCGCTGACGACGTCCTGCACTCATGAGCTGTACCAAGCCTAGGCGTCAAAACGGATGCAATCCCAGGACGACTAAACCAAACTTCCTTCCTAGCAAACCGACCAGGAGTATTCTACGGACAATGCTCAGAGATCTGCGGAGCAAACCACAGCTTCATACCAATCGTAGTAGAGTCCACACCACTTGACAACTTCGAAAACTGATCTTCTCTACTATCTTCCTAATCATTAAGAAGCTATGAAACAGCGTTAGCCTTTTAAGCTAGAGAAAGAGGGACGCTAACCCTCCTTAATGACATGCCACAACTCAACCCAAATCCATGATTTTTTATCATACTAACCTCATGACTAACATTTTCAATAATCATCCAACCTAAAATCCTATCCATAACATCCCCAAACCCACCACTCAACAAGACCACTACCACCACCCCTACTACCACCATGAACTACCATGAACCTAAGTTTCTTCGACCAATTCTCAAGTCCATCCCTACTGGGCATTCCACTAATCCTCATCTCAATCACTTTCCCAGCCCTACTACTACCGTCACAAAACAACCGCTGGGTGACGAACCGTCTATCCACCCTACAACTATGAGCGGTCAACCTCATCACAAAGCAACTAATAATACCACTGAACAAAAAAGGACACAAATGAGCCCTAATCCTAACCTCATTAATGGTATTCCTCCTACTAATCAACCTTCTAGGCCTATTGCCCTACACATTCACTCCAACCACCCAACTATCCATGAGCCTAGCCCTAGCCTTCCCACTATGACTAGCCACCCTCCTCACAGGGTTACGCAACCAACCTTCAACTACCCTAGGGCACCTGCTACCAGAAGGCACTCCAACACCGCTGAATCCCAGCACTGGTCTTAATTGAAACAACAAGCCTTCTAATTCGTCCTATTGCGCTAGGAGTACGACTAACAGCCAACCTCACAGCAGGACACCTTTTAATCCAACTTATTTCTACCGCCACGATCGCCTTACTATCGACCATACCTATGGTCTCCCTACTAACATTCCTAATCCTGCTGCTACTAACCATCCTGGAAGTAGCCGTAGCCATGATCCAGGCCTACGTCTTTGTCCTCCTACTCAGCCTCTACCTCCAAGAAAACATCTAACACAATGGCACACCAAGCACACTCCTACCACATAGTAGATCCAAGCCCATGACCCATCTTCGGAGCAGCCGCCGCCCTACTAACCACGTCCGGCCTAACCATATGATTCCACTACCACTCCCCACAACTACTTGCCATTGGCCTATTATCAACCACCCTAGTCATATTCCAATGATGACGAGACATTGTACGCGAAAGCACATTCCAAGGTCACCACACTCCCACCGTCCAAAAAGGGCTACGATACGGCATAGTCCTGTTCATCACATCAGAAGCTTTCTTCTTCCTAGGCTTCTTCTGAGCCTTCTTCCACTCAAGCCTAGCCCCAACCCCAGAACTAGGAGGACAATGACCACCAGCAGGAATCAAACCCTTGAACCCCATAGAAGTACCGCTACTAAACACTGCCATCCTACTAGCTTCAGGAATCACCGTCACATGAGCCCATCACGCTATCATAGAGGCCCGCCGAAAACAAGCAATCTATGCTCTCACCTTAACTGTCCTCCTAGGATTCTACTTTACCGCACTACAAGCCATAGAATACTACGAAGCTCCCTTCTCCATCGCAGACGGAGTATACGGGTCTACCTTCTTCGTAGCCACTGGATTTCACGGCCTACACGTAATCATTGGCTCCACATTCCTCCTAATCTGCCTCCTACGCCTCATTAAATTCCACTTTACACCAAACCATCACTTTGGTTTCGAAGCAGCAGCCTGATACTGACACTTTGTAGACGTCGTATGACTATTCCTATATATCTCTATTTACTGATGAGGATCCTGCTCTTCTAGTATACTAATTACAATCGACTTCCAATCCTTAAAATCTGGTTCAAACCCAGAGAAGAGCAATAAACATAATCACATTTATAATCACCCTATCCATAACCCTAAGCATCGCCCTAACCATACTAAACCTATGACTGGCCCAAACGAACCCAGACTCAGAAAAACTATCCCCATACGAATGCGGCTTTGACCCATTAGGATCCGCTCGACTACCATTCTCCATTCGATTCTTCCTAGTAGCAATCCTATTCCTACTGTTCGACCTAGAAATTGCCCTACTCCTACCTCTTCCATGAGCCACCCAACTCCAAGCCCCAACCACTACACTAACATGAGCCTCAGTCCTTATCCTACTCCTCACCCTAGGTCTAGTGTACGAATGAACCCAAGGAGGGCTAGAATGGGCCGAATAACAGAAAGTTAGTCTAACCAAGACAGTTGATTTCGACTCAACAGATTATAGCCACAACCCTATAACTTTCTTAATGACCCTCCTACACCTAAGCTTCTACTCAGCCTTCTCCCTAAGCGCCTTAGGCCTAGCCTTCCACCGAACCCACCTAATCTCAGCCTTACTATGCTTAGAGGGCATGATATTGTCTATATATGTAGCCCTGTCAATATGACCCATCCAAACACAAATAACATCCGCCACCATACTACCAATACTTATACTAACATTCTCAGCCTGCGAAGCAGGAACGGGGCTCGCCCTACTAGTAGCCTCAACACGCACCCACGGTTCAGACCACCTCCACAACTTTAACCTCCTAAAATGCTAAAAATCATCATACCAACTATTATACTCCTTCCCATGACCATATCCTCACCCAGCAAGTACCTTTGGGCTAATACCACAACACACAGCATATTAATTGCCGCCATTAGCCTACAGCTATTCACCCCAACATACTACCCAAACAAAAACCTATCTCACTGGACTGCTATCGACCAAATCTCTTCACCACTACTAGTCCTATCATGTTGACTCCTGCCTCTGATGCTAATGGCAAGTCAAAACCATCTAGAACAAGAACCAACCAACCGCAAACGAATCTTCATCACAACAATCATTCTAGCTCAACTATTCATCCTATCAGCCTTCTCAGCCTCGGAACTCATACTATTCTACATTGCTTTTGAAGCAACCCTAATCCCCACATTAATCCTCATCACCCGATGAGGAAACCAACCAGAACGACTTAAAGCCGGAATCTACCTACTGTTCTACACGCTTGCCAGCTCACTCCCCCTACTAATCGCCATCCTGCACCTACACAACCAAACTGGCACATTATACTTCCCAATACTTAAACTATCCCACCCAACCATCACACACTCCTGAACGGGCCTAGCAGCCAGCTTAGCCCTTCTCGTAGCATTCATGGTCAAAGCTCCACTATACGGACTACACCTATGACTGCCTAAAGCTCATGTAGAGGCCCCAATTGCCGGCTCAATGCTTCTCGCAGCCCTGCTCTTAAAACTGGGAGGCTACGGCATCATACGAGTCACTATCCTAGTAAACCCATCCCTAAACAACCTGCACTACCCATTCATCACCCTCTCTCTATGGGGAGCGCTCATAACTAGTGCCATCTGCCTACGACAAATCGACCTAAAGTCACTAATCGCTTACTCATCAGTAAGCCACATAGGCCTTGTCATCGCCGCAACTATAATCCAAACCCAATGAGCATTCTCAGGAGCAATGATCCTAATAATTTCACACGGACTAACCTCATCCATACTATTCTGCCTAGCCAACACAAACTACGAACGCACCCACAGCCGAATTCTACTACTAACACGAGGCATCCAGCCCCTACTCCCATTAATAGCCATCTGATGACTTTTAGCCAACCTAACAAACATGGCACTACCCCCCACAACTAACCTTATAGCAGAACTAACCATTGTAATCGCCCTGTTCAACTGATCCTCCCTAACAATCATCCTAACAGGCATTGCAATCCTCCTAACTGCCTCATACACCCTATACATACTAACAATGACACAACGAGGAGCACTCCCATCCCACATCACATCAATCCAAAACTCCTCCACACGAGAGCATCTTCTTATAGCCCTACACATAATCCCAATAGCCCTCCTCATCTTAAAGCCAGAGCTAATCTCCGGCATCCCAGTATGCAAGTATAGTTTCAACCCAAACATTAGACCGTGACTCTAAAGATAGAAGTTAAAACCTTCTTACCTGCCGAGGGGAGGTTTAACCAACAAGAACTGCTAATTCTTGCATCTGAGTCTAAAACCTCAGCCCCCTTACTTTCAAAGGATAATAGCAATCCAATGGTCTTAGGAACCACGTATCTTGGTGCAAATCCAAGTGAAAGTAATGGACCTACCACTAACCCTAAACACATTCACACTATTAACCCTAACAACCCTAACTACTCCAATCATTTTCCCACTATTATCAGACAGCCTCAAAAACACTCCCAACACCATCACACAAACAGTCAAAGCCTCATTTCTAATCAGCTTAGTCCCAATAACAATCCACATCCACTCAGGTATGGAAGGCCTGGTCTCCTCATGAGAATGAAAATTCATCATAAACTTCAAAATCCCAATCAGCCTTAAACTAGACTTTTACTCCCTTACATTCTTCCCAATTGCCCTATTCGTGTCATGGTCAATCCTGCAATTCGCAACATGATACATGGCCTCAGACCCACACATCACAAAATTCTTCACCTTCCTCCTACTGTTCCTAATTACCATGCTAATCCTAATCATCGCCAATAACCTATTTGTCCTGTTCATTGGATGAGAAGGAGTAGGGATCATATCCTTCCTCCTGATCAGCTGATGACACGGACGAGCAGAAGCCAACACCGCCGCCCTACAAGCAGTGCTTTACAACCGAATCGGAGACATTGGCCTCATCCTTTGCATAGCATGACTAGCCTATACCATAAACACCTGAGAACTCCAACAATTCCCCTCCACTTCACAGACCCCAACCTTACCCCTCCTAGGGCTGATCCTGGCAGCAACAGGCAAATCCGCTCAATTTGGATTACACCCATGACTCCCATCCGCAATAGAAGGCCCAACCCCAGTCTCAGCCTTACTACACTCAAGCACTATAGTAGTGGCCGGAATCTTCCTACTAATCCGAACCCACCCACTATTCCACAACAACCAAACAGCCCTCTCTCTCTGCCTTTGCCTGGGAGCCCTCTCCACCCTATTTGCAGCCACATGTGCCCTCACACAGAACGACATCAAAAAAATTATCGCCTTCTCCACCTCAAGTCAGCTAGGCCTAATAATAGTCACTATTGGATTAAACCTTCCACAACTAGCCTTCCTACACATCTCAACCCACGCATTCTTCAAGGCCATGCTATTCCTCTGCTCAGGCTCCATCATCCACAGCCTCAACGGAGAACAAGACATCCGAAAAATAGGAGGCCTCCAAAAAATGCTCCCAACAACCACCTCATGTCTCACTATCGGTAACCTAGCACTAATAGGAACCCCATTCCTAGCAGGATTTTACTCAAAGGACCAAATCATCGAAAACCTAAACACCTCATACCTAAACTCATGAGCCCTGCTCCTAACCCTGCTAGCCACATCATTCACCGCGGTCTATACAATCCGCATGACCGTTCTAGTCCAAAGCGGCTTCACCCGAATCCCTCCCCTAACCTCAATAAACGAAAACAACCCTGCAGTAATCCGCCCAATCACCCGACTAGCACTAGGAAGCATCACAGCTGGTTTAATCATTACCTCATACATCCTACCAACAAAAACACCACCCACAACCATACCCACATCAATCAAAATAACGGCCCTAGTAGTAACAGCCCTAGGAATCGCCCTAGCACTCGAACTATCAAAAATAGCCCAAACCCTAATCCTGACCAAACAAAACCCATTCTACAACTTCTCAATCTCCCTAGGCTATTTCAACCTACTAACCCACCGATCAAGCGTAACAAACCTATTATCAGGAGGACAAAACATCGCCTCACACCTCATAGACCTTTCCTGATACAAGCTATTAGGCCCAGAAGGCCTAGCCAATATGCAGTCAACAACATCCAAAACCGCTACCACATTCCACCAAGGCCTAATCAAAGCCTACCTAGGGTCCTTTGCCCTATCCATCCTAATCATCATTATTTCCACATACAGAAAACTTAATGGCCCCAAATCTTCGTAAAAACCACCCCCTACTAAAAGTCATCAACGACGCCCTAATTGACCTACCAACACCATCAAATATCTCATCATGATGAAACTTTGGATCCCTACTGGGTGTTTGCCTAGCCACACAAATCGTCACAGGACTACTGCTAGCCATACACTACACAGCAGACACCTCCCTAGCCTTCTCCTCCGTCACCCACATATGCCGAGACGTCCAATTCGGCTGACTAATCCGAAACCTCCACGCAAACGGAGCTTCATTCTTCTTCATCTGCATCTACCTTCACATCGGCCGAGGCTTCTACTACGGCTCATACTTAAACAAAGAAACCTGAAACGTAGGGGTCATCCTCCTACTCACCCTCATAGCAACAGCCTTCGTAGGATACGTCCTGCCATGAGGACAAATATCATTCTGAGGAGCCACAGTCATCACGAACCTATTCTCAGCCATCCCCTACATCGGACAAACACTAGTTGAATGAGCATGAGGCGGATTCTCAGTAGACAACCCCACACTCACTCGATTCTTCGCTATCCACTTCCTACTACCATTCGTCATTGTAGGATTAACACTAGTCCACCTCACCCTCCTACACGAAACCGGATCAAACAATCCACTAGGTATCCCATCAGACTGCGACAAAATCCCATTCCACCCCTACTACTCCACAAAAGACATCGTAGGGTTCGCACTAATATTTATCCCCCTCGCCAGCCTAGCTCTATTCTTACCCAACCTGCTAGGAGACCCAGAAAACTTCACACCAGCCAACCCACTAGCCACACCCCCTCACATCAAACCCGAATGATACTTCCTATTCGCCTACGCCATCCTACGATCCATCCCAAACAAACTAGGAGGAGTCCTGGCCCTAGCCGCCTCCGTCCTAGTACTATTTCTCATGCCCCTCCTGCACACATCCAAACTACGTTCAATAACATTCCGCCCACTGTCACAAATTCTGTTTTGAACACTAGTAGCAAACCTTCTAGTACTAACCTGAGTAGGCAGCCAGCCAGTTGAACACCCATTCATCATCATTGGCCAACTAGCCTCATTTACCTACTTCACTATCATTCTAGTCCTCTTCCCAATTGTTTCCATCGTAGAAAACAAAATACTCAAACTCTAATACTCTAATAGTTTATTAAAACATTGGTCTTGTAAGCCAAAGATTGAAGACTCAACCTCTTCTTAGAGTTTCCCCCCCCCCCCCCTCCAAAAATTTTCGGCCGCGCCGGAAAAAAATTAAAGAAAAGGCCCCCCCCCCCCTTACCCCCCCCCGCGGCTTTTTCATATTACTTAAGGTATGTATTGCGCCACATTAATTTATTATCCCCATCAGGCACTACATTAATGTAGGATATTCCACCCAAAGACCAACCTCACCTCCAACCCCCGCCCAACATTTTCTCCAAATAGATAATGTGCGAGCAGTCACACCACCCCCCCATTTTTGCTTCAGGTACCATCACACCCAGCTAACCCGACCAACATCACACTACAAGCGTCACCCGAGATCGACAGTCTCTACAACGTACCTAACAACCAGCCCCGGATACGAGGGAATGTCCCAGCGCACCTTTGAATTCACGAGGTCATACAATTCGCCCACCTCCTAAAGCAAGCCTCTCGACCAACAGCTTTCAAGCGCTCACAAGCCAGAGAACCTGGTTATCTATTAACCGTGCTCCTCACGAGAACCGAGCTACTCAACGTCAGTTATACCCACGTCCCTTGTCTTGAGCCCATACTTTCCCTCTTACCCTCGAGGCCCTACTTGCTCTTTTGCGCCACCCGTGGTAACTTCAGGACCATAAACTGCCTCGCCCTCTCTACTTGCTCTTCACAGATACAAGTGCTGGGGATGGACGCTCCTCATTTCCTCTCGTTATCGCGACATTTCCTTTCTCTTTCTCTTCTCTTCTTCTGGGGGCGTCTTCAATATGCCCTTCCAGTGCGTAGCAGGAGATATCTTCCTCTTGACGTGAGCATCACATTACCGGCGAGCTACCTGCCGACCACCTGTAAGCCCATAGTGTCATGGTTGAAGGATAAGGTCGTCGCAAACTTGACACTGATGCACTTTAGCCTCATTCATGAAACCCGCGCTTTTTACCTCTTAAGCCATTGAATAATGCAATGGTCACCGGACATAACTATTTTATTCTCACTTTGCTGAGACTTATACCTAAACCCATCATTTCACCCCCAAAATTTATTCACTTCATTTTTTATCGTGTAATTTTCATCAAAACAAACAAATAATTAACTATATATCCCTATATTATTCATGCAACCAAATTACACACCCCCCCACAACCTCAGAAAGAAAGGAATTAAACCTCCATCACCAACTCCCAAAGCTGGCATTTTAGACTAAACTACTTTCTGACACAACCCTAGACAGCCCGAATAGCCCCCCGAGACAACCCCCGCACAAGCTCTAGAACCACAAACAAAGTTAACAACAACCCCCATCCACCCACCAAGAACAACCCAACCCCACACGAATAAAACATAGCCACCCCACTAAAATCCAACCGTCCTACCAATAAACCACCACTATCAACCGTCCCCCCATCAACTAAAACCACAGAAGTACCTAGCACAACAGCACCAGCTCCAACAACTAACCCAATCCCCAATCCATACCCAACAACCCCCCAATCTACCCAAGCCTCAGGATAAGGATCCGCCGCCAATGAAACCGAATAAACAAACACCACCAACATCCCCCCCAAATACACTATAACAAGCACCAAAGACATGAAAGAAGCACCCAAACTAACCAACCAACCACAGCCAGCAATAGACGCCACGACCAACCCAACCACTCCATAATAAGGGGATGGATTAGAAGCAACCGCCAGCCCACCCAGAACAAAACAAAGCCCTATAAACAGAACAAACTTCATCATAATTCCCGCCCAGCCTCTACCTGGGATCTGCAGCCTGAAAAACTGCCGTTATCCTTTAACTACAGGAACTACTCCATTCAACATCACCACCAACATCACTTTTTATACTTCATTTTCACCATACCAACTATTCCCCCCCCCCCCCTTACCCCCCCCGCGGCTTTTTCATATTACTTAAGGTATGTATTGCGCCACATTAATTTATTATCCCCATCAGGCACTACATTAATGTAGGATATTCCACCCAAAGACCAACCTCACCTCCAACCCCCGCCCAACATTTTCTCCAAATAGATAATGTGCGAGCAGTCACACCACCACCCCCCCATTTTTGCTTCAGGTACCATCACACCCAGCTAACCCGACCAACATCACACTACAAGCGTCACCCGAGATCGACAGTCTCTACAACGTACCTAACAACCAGCCCCGGATACGAGGGAATGTCCCAGCGCACCTTTGAATTCACGAGGTCATACAATTCGCCCACCTCCTAAAGCAAGCCTCTCGACCAACAGCTTTCAAGCGCTCACAAGCCAGAGAACCTGGTTATCTATTAACCGTGCTCCTCACGAGAACCGAGCTACTCAACGTCAGTTATACCCACGTCCCTTGTCTTGAGCCCATACTTTCCCTCTTACCCTCGAGGCCCTACTTGCTCTTTTGCGCCACCCGTGGTAACTTCAGGACCATAAACTGCCTCGCCCTCTCTACTTGCTCTTCACAGATACAAGTGCTGGGGATGGACGCTCCTCATTTCCTCTCGTTATCGCGACATTTCCTTTCTCTTTCTCTTCTCTTCTTCTGGGGGCGTCTTCAATATGCCCTTCCAGTGCGTAGCAGGAGATATCTTCCTCTTGACGTGAGCATCACATTACCGGCGAGCTACCTGCCGACCACCTGTAAGCCCATAGTGTCATGGTTGAAGGATAAGGTCGTCGCAAACTTGACACTGATGCACTTTAGCCTCATTCATGAAACCCGCGCTTTTTACCTCTTAAGCCATTGAATAATGCAATGGTCACCGGACATAACTATTTTATTCTCACTTTGCTGAGACTTATACCTAAACCCATCATTTCACCCCCAAAATTTATTCACTTCATTTTTTATCGTGTAATTTTCATCAAAACAAACAAATAATTAACTATATATCCCTATATTATTCATGCAACCAAATTACACACCCACCACTACGACACTTAACCCAAACTTACCTGCCTTTTTTTGGACAAAAAACCAAACAAAAACAACACATCACCACTCACCAAACCAAACCCACCTAAGTCTTTGTAGCTTACAAAAAGCATGACACTGAAGATGTCAAGACGGCAGCCACACGCACCCAAAGACAAAAGACTTAGTCCTAACCTTACTGTTGGTTGTTGCTAAATATATACATGCAAGTATCCGCGCTCCAGTGTAGATGCCCTGGGTACCCTAAATTTAGGTCGACAGGAGCGGGTATCAGGCACACCCATCACCGTAGCCCAAAACGCCTTGCAATTGCCACACCCCCACGGGTATTCAGCAGTAATTAATATTAAGCAATGAGTGCAAACTTGACTTAGTTATAGCAAGCTAAGGGTCGGTAAATCCTGTGCCAGCCACCGCGGTCATACAGGAGACCCAAATCAACATTACTTAACGGCGTAAAGAGTGGTCACATGTTATCCAAGTAGCTAAGATTAAAAGGCAGCTGAGCCGTAGAAAGCCAAAGATGCCCATAAGGCCCCTACTTAAAGAAGATCTTAGAACAACGATTTATTGAAGCCCACGAAAGCCAGGGCCCAAACTGGGATTAGATACCCCACTATGCCTGGCCCTAAATCTTGATGCTCGATCTTACCGGAGCATCCGCCCGAGAACTACGAGCACAAACGCTTAAAACTCTAAGGACTTGGCGGTGCCCCAAACCCACCTAGAGGAGCCTGTTCTATAATCGATGATCCACGATACACCTTACCATTCCTTGCAACAGTTCAGCCTATATACCGCCGTCGCCAGCCCACCCACCCTGAAGGACCAACAGTGGACGCAATAGCCCTACAACGCTAATACGACAGGTCAAGGTATAGCCTATGGAATGGGAGCAATGGGCTACATTTTCTAGACTAGAACATACGGCAAAGGGACATGAAACTATCCCTGGAAGGCGGATTTAGCAGTAAAGAGAGACAATCGAGCCCTCTTTAAGCCGGCTCTGGGACACGTACATACCGCCCGTCACCCTCCTCAAAAGCGACCCCCCCCCCCCCATAAATTAATAAGTTGATCAGCCAAAGAGGAGGTAAGTCGTAACAAGGTAAGTGTACCGGAAGGTGCACTTAGAACACCAAGACGTAGCCTTAAATTAAAGCACTCAGCTTACACCTGAGAGATATCTGCTAACATCAGATCGTCTTGAATGCCAAACTCTAGCCCAACCTACATGACCCGGAATAACAAAGCTACTTCCAACACCCAACTAAAGCATTTATTAGTCCCAGTATAGGCGATAGAAAAGACACCATTGGAGCGATAGAGACCACGTACCGTAAGGGAAAGATGAAATAGCAATGAAAACTAAGCTAAAAACAGCAAAGATCAACCCTTGTACCTTTTGCATCATGGTCTAGCAAGAAAAACCAAGCAAAATGAATTTAAGTTTGCCACCCCGAAACCCAAGCGAGCTACTTGCGAGCAGCTATTATGAGCGAACCCGTCTCTGTTGCAAAAGAGTGGGATGACTTGCTAGTAGAGGTGAAAAGCCAATCGAGCTGGGTGATAGCTGGTTGCCTGTGAAATGAATCTTAGTTCACTCTTAATTCTTCTCCAAGGAACCTACAAACCCCAATGAAGCGAATTAAGGGCTATTTAAAGGAGGTACAGCTCCTTTAAAAAAGAATACAATCTCCACGAGCGGATAAACAACAAACCTGCAAAACCTACTGTGGGCCTTTAAGCAGCCATCAACAAAGAGTGCGTTAAAGCTCTGCACCTTAAAAATATAAAAACCACGTGACTCCCTCCCCACTAACGGGCTAACCTATAGAACAATAGGAGAATTAATGCTAGAATGAGTAACCAGGGTCCTCCCTCTTAGACGCAAGCTTACATCAGTACATTATTAACAAGCCACCAATATACGACAAATCAAACAAGCAGAGTATTAAACACTTTGTTAACCCGACATAGGAGCGTCCATTAAGAAAGATTAAAACCTGTAAAAGGAACTAGGCAAACCCGTCAAGGCCCGACTGTTTACCAAAAACATAGCCTTCAGCCAACCCACAGACAAGTATTGAAGGTGATGCCTGCCCGGTGACTATGTTCAACGGCCGCGGTATCCTAACCGTGCAAAGGTAGCGCAATCAATTGTCCCATAAATCGGGACCCGTATGAATGGCTAAACGAGGTCTTAACTGTCTCTTACAGGCAATCGGTGAAATTGATCTCCCTGTGCAAAAGCAGGGATAAACCCATAAGACGAGAAGACCCTGTGGAACTTTAAAAACAGCAACCACCCCAAAATACATACACCCCCACCCCGGGCTTACTTATCCATTGGGACGATGGTCTGCATTTTTTCGGTTGGGGCGACCTTGGAGCAAAACAAAACCTCCAAACATGGGACAACACCTCCAGACTAAGAGCCACTACTCAAAGTGCTAATAGCCACCAGATCCAATATAATTGATCAATGGACCAAGCTACCCCAGGGATAACAGCGCAATCTCCTCCGAGAGTCCATATCGACGGGGAGGTTTACGACCTCGATGTTGGATCAGGACATCCTAGTGGTGCAGCCGCTACTAAGGGTTCGTTTGTTCAACGATTAACAGTCCTACGTGATCTGAGTTCAGACCGGAGTAATCCAGGTCGGTTTCTATCTATGAACAACTCTTCCCAGTACGAAAGGATAGGAAAAGTGGGGCCAATACCACAAGCAAGCCCCCGCCTTAAGTAATGAAACCAACTAAATTACGAAAAGCTATCACACCCACCCACGTCCTAGAAAAGGACAAGCTAGCGTGGCAGAGCTCGGCAAATGCAAAAGGCTTAAGTCCTTTAACTCAGAGGTTCAAATCCTCTCCCTAGCTTACCAACCCCCATATGACCAACTACCCACTTCTAACCAGCCTAATCATAGCCACTTCCTATGCCCTCCCCATTCTAATTGCAGTAGCCTTCCTCACACTAGTAGAACGTAAAATCCTAAGTTACATGCAAGGACGAAAGGGCCCAAATGTCGTAGGCCCATTCGGACTACTACAACCCTTGGCAGACGGGGTGAAACTATTCATCAAAGAACCGATCCGCCCATCAACATCTTCCCCAATCCTATTCACCACAACTCCAATACTAGCCCTTCTCCTAGCGATTTCAATTTGAACCCCACTCCCACTACCATTCTCTCTCGCAGACCTCAACCTAGGCCTACTCTTTCTCCTAGCCATATCTAGCCTAGCCGTATACTCTATTCTATGATCAGGATGAGCCTCCAACTCAAAATATGCCCTAATTGGAGCACTACGAGCAGTAGCCCAAACCATCTCGTATGAAGTCACCCTAGCAATTATCCTACTCTCCATCATCCTACTCAGCGGAAATTACAACCTAAGCACTCTCGCAACCACCCAAGAACCCCTGTACCTTATCTTCTCATGCTGGCCACTAGCCATAATATGATACGTATCCACACTAGCCGAGACAAACCGAGCCCCATTTGACCTTACAGAGGGGGAGTCAGAACTAGTCTCTGGCTTCAACGTGGAATATGCAGCAGGACCATTCGCTTTATTCTTCCTAGCCGAATACGCCAACATCATGCTAATAAACACACTAACTACCATCTTATTCTTCAACCCAAGCTTCCTAAACCCTCCGCAAGAACTATTCCCTGTGATTCTAGCCACAAAAGTCCTCCTACTATCTGCTGGTTTCCTATGAGTCCGTGCTTCATATCCGCGCTTCCGATACGACCAGCTAATACACCTTCTATGAAAAAACTTCCTCCCACTCACACTGGCGATATGCTTGTGACACACCAGCATATCAATCTGTTACGCTGGACTTCCCCCCTACCTAAGAACCATAAAAGGAAATGTGCCTGAACGTCCCAAAGGGTCACTATGATAAAGTGAACATAGAGGTATACCAGCCCTCTCATTTCCTAACTTAGAAAAACAGGAATCGAACCTGCACTAAAGGGATCAAAACCCTCCATACTCCCATTATATTACTTTCTAGTAGGGTCAGCTAACAAAGCTATCGGGCCCATACCCCGAAAATGATGGTTTAACCCCTTCCCCTACTAATGAACCCACAAGCAAAATTAATTTTCGCAATCAGCCTGTTTATAGGGACTGCCATCACAATCTCGAGCAACCACTGAATAATAGCCTGGGCCGGCCTTGAAATCAACACCCTAGCAATCCTGCCACTGATCTCAAAATCCCACCATCCACGAGCCATTGAAGCCGCAACCAAGTACTTCCTTACCCAAGCAACTGCCTCCGCACTAGTCTTATTTTCCAGCATAACCAATGCATGGCACACCGGACAATGGGACATCACCCAACTAACCCATCCAATATCGTGCCTCATCCTAACCTCCGCCCTAGCAATAAAACTAGGACTAGTCCCATTTCATTTCTGATTCCCAGAAGTCCTCCAAGGGTCCCCACTTACCACAGGCCTCCTCCTATCAACAATGATAAAATTACCCCCTATCTCACTGCTATTCATAACATCACCCTCACTAAACCCTACTCTGCTAGCCTGCATAGCAATCATATCTGCCGCTCTGGGAGGATGAATAGGACTAAACCAAACACAAATCCGAAAAATCCTAGCCTTCTCCTCCATCTCCCATCTAGGATGGATAACAATCATTATCTCGTACAACCCTAAACTAACCTTACTTAATTTTTACCTCTACACACTAATAACAATAGCAGTATTCCTAACTTTAAACACAATTAAAGTCTCAAAACTATCAACCCTAATAACTGCATGGACAAAGGTACCAGCACTAAACGCCATACTACTACTAACAATACTCTCTATAGCAGGACTGCCCCCATTAACAGGTTTCCTCCCAAAATGACTTATCATCCAAGAGCTAACTAAACAAGACATAATCCCAATAGCAACTTCAATCTCCCTCCTATCACTCCTAAGCCTATTCTTCTATCTTCGCCTAGCATACTGTGCAACAATCACACTACCCCCACACACCACCAACCACATTAAACAATGACATACTAACAAACCAACCAGCACCTTAATTGCCATCCTAATCACCATATCAACTGCACTCCTACCGGTTTCACCACTAATCACCACTATTATTTAAGAAACTTAGGATCACTTAAACCGAAGGCCTTCAAAGCCTTAAACAAGAGTTAAACCCTCTTAGTTTCTGCTAAGATCCGCAGGATGCTACCCCACATCTCCTGAATGCAACCCAGGTACTTTAATTAAGCTAGGACCTTACAACCCAACTAGGTAGATGGGCTTCGATCCCACAACAATATAGTTAACAGCTACATGCCCTAACCAACAGGCTTCTACCTAAGACTTCGGCGCAATCAATACGCATCTGCGAGTTTGCAACCCGCCGTGAATTTCACCACAAAGCCGATAAGAAGAGGAATTGAACCTCTGTAAAAAGGACTACAGCCTAACGCTTATACACTCAGCCATCTTACCTGTGACATTCATTAACCGATGATTATTCTCAACCAACCACAAAGATATCGGTACCCTATACCTAATTTTCGGCGCATGGGCCGGAATAGTGGGCACCTCACTAAGCCTTCTCATCCGAGCAGAACTAGGCCAACCAGGAGCCCTGCTCGGAGACGACCAAATCTACAACGTGATCGTTACAGCACATGCTTTCGTAATAATCTTCTTTATAGTTATACCAATTATGATCGGGGGCTTCGGCAACTGACTAGTCCCCCTAATAATTGGGGCCCCAGACATAGCATTCCCACGAATGAACAACATAAGCTTCTGACTTCTACCACCCTCTTTCCTCCTTCTCCTGGCTTCCTCCACAGTCGAGGCAGGAGCAGGTACGGGCTGAACAGTGTACCCCCCATTAGCCGGCAACTTAGCCCATGCTGGAGCTTCAGTTGACCTAGCCATCTTCTCCCTTCACCTAGCTGGAATCTCATCAATTCTGGGCGCAATCAACTTTATCACCACAGCAATTAACATAAAACCACCAGCCCTCTCCCAATACCAAACCCCCCTATTTGTCTGATCAGTACTTATCACAGCAGTCCTACTGCTTCTCTCCCTCCCTGTACTCGCTGCCGGAATCACTATACTACTAACCGACCGCAACCTAAATACCACTTTCTTTGACCCGGCAGGAGGAGGAGACCCAGTACTTTATCAACACCTATTCTGATTCTTCGGACACCCTGAAGTCTACATCCTCATTCTACCAGGATTCGGAATCATCTCCCACGTCGTAACCTACTACTCAGGAAAAAAAGAACCTTTCGGTTATATAGGAATGGTATGAGCTATACTTTCCATCGGGTTCCTAGGATTTATCGTTTGGGCCCACCATATATTCACAGTAGGCATGGACGTAGACACCCGAGCATACTTCACATCAGCCACTATAATCATCGCCATCCCAACTGGCATTAAAGTATTCAGCTGACTAGCAACACTCCACGGAGGCATTATCAAATGAGACCCACCCATACTATGGGCCCTAGGATTCATCTTCCTATTCACCATCGGGGGCCTAACAGGGATCGTTTTAGCAAACTCTTCACTAGACATTGCTCTGCACGATACCTACTATGTAGTAGCTCACTTCCACTATGTACTATCAATAGGAGCAGTATTCGCAATTCTAGCCGGATTCACACACTGATTCCCACTATTCACCGGGTACACTCTACATTCCACATGAGCCAAAATCCACTTCGGAGTAATATTTGTAGGCGTTAACCTCACCTTCTTCCCACAACACTTCCTTGGCCTAGCTGGCATGCCACGTCGATACTCAGACTACCCAGACGCCTACACACTATGAAACACCATCTCATCAGTAGGTTCCCTAATCTCTATAACAGCCGTAATCATGCTAGTATTCATCATCTGAGAAGCCTTCGCATCCAAACGCAAAGCTTTCCAACCAGAACTTACAAGCACAAATATCGAATGAATCTACGGTTGCCCACCCCCATTCCACACCTTTGAAGAACCAGCCTTTGTCCAAGTACAAGAAAGGAAGGACTCGAACCCTCATATGTTGGTTTCAAGCCAACCGCATAAAACCACTTATGCTTCTTTCTCATAGAGACGCTAGTAAAACGATTACATAGCCTTGTCAAGGCTATATTGCAGGTGAAAACCCTGTGCGCCTCAAAATATGGCCAACCACTCACAACTTAATTTCCAAGACGCCTCATCACCAATTATAGAAGAACTGATACAATTCCACGACCACGCCATAATAGTGGCCCTAGCCATCTGCAGCTTGGTCCTCTATCTACTGACTCTAATACTAACAGGTAAACTCTCATCAAATACAGTTGATGCACAGGCGATCGAACTAGTATGAACAATCCTACCAGCCATAGTACTAATCACCCTAGCCCTGCCATCCCTGCGCATCCTATACATGATGGATGAAGTCAACCAACCAGACCTCACTCTAAAAGCCATTGGACACCAATGGTACTGATCCTACGAGTACACCGACTTCAAAGACCTAACATTCGACTCCTACATAACACCAACATCAGAGCTCCCACTAGGACACTTTCGACTTCTAGAAGTAGACCACCGTGTTATCGTCCCAATAAACTCTACCATCCGAGTTATT
The DNA here is from genome assembly GCF_021018805.1 of Prinia subflava. Taxonomy (NCBI): domain Eukaryota; kingdom Metazoa; phylum Chordata; class Aves; order Passeriformes; family Cisticolidae; genus Prinia; species Prinia subflava. The sequence goes on along the minus strand of NW_026960688.1, from coordinate 809 downwards.
GTCACCGCTGACGACGTCCTGCACTCATGAGCTGTACCAAGCCTAGGCGTCAAAACGGATGCAATCCCAGGACGACTAAACCAAACTTCCTTCCTAGCAAACCGACCAGGAGTATTCTACGGACAATGCTCAGAGATCTGCGGAGCAAACCACAGCTTCATACCAATCGTAGTAGAGTCCACACCACTTGACAACTTCGAAAACTGATCTTCTCTACTATCTTCCTAATCATTAAGAAGCTATGAAACAGCGTTAGCCTTTTAAGCTAGAGAAAGAGGGACGCTAACCCTCCTTAATGACATGCCACAACTCAACCCAAATCCATGATTTTTTATCATACTAACCTCATGACTAACATTTTCAATAATCATCCAACCTAAAATCCTATCCATAACATCCCCAAACCCACCACTCAACAAGACCACTACCACCACCCCTACTACCCCATGAACTTGACCATGAACCTAAGTTTCTTCGACCAATTCTCAAGTCCATCCCTACTGGGCATTCCACTAATCCTCATCTCAATCACTTTCCCAGCCCTACTACTACCGTCACAAAACAACCGCTGGGTGACGAGCCGTCTATCCACCCTACAACTATGAGCGGTCAACCTCATCACAAAGCAACTAATAATACCACTGAACAAAAAAGGACACAAATGAGCCCTAATCCTAACCTCATTAATGGTATTCCTCCTACTAATCAACCTTCTAGGCCTATTGCCCTACACATTCACTCCAACCACCCAACTATCCATGAGCCTAGCCCTAGCCTTCCCACTATGACTAGCCACCCTCCTCACAGGG
>NW_026960687.1:0-62637 GCF_021018805.1 Prinia subflava | reverse complement strand
CAAGTGAAATATATTTTGTACCAGTTGGTGTATTCCTCGTCTGCAGAGCAAGAGCAAAGGTGTTAGGACCTAAATTGCTTGATTTCCATGGAAGAGCTCTGTAGAACACTATGCTTTGCTGTTGCTGTGTCGGTTTTCTCAAGAAACAAACCCTGTTTGTTCTCTGTACTTGCAGCGAGCAGAGAAGCTCTTGAAGACACGTACCTGCTTTCTCCACTACTGACGTATATTTTGTACCAGTTGGTGTATTCCTCGTCTGGAGAGCAGGAGCAAAGGTTTTAGGACCTAAATTGCTTGATTTCCTTGGAAGAGATATGTAGAACACTGTGCTTTGCTGTTACTGTGTTGGTTTTCTCAAGACACAAGCCTTGTTAGTTGTATGTGTTTCCAGCGAGCAGAAAAGCTGCTGCAGACACTTTCTTGCCCCTTTTCCACAAGTGAAGTATATTTTGTACCAGTTGGTGTATTCCTCGTCTGCAGAGCAAGAGCAAAGGTTTTAGGATCTAAATTGCTTGTTTTCCATGGAAGAGCTATGTAGAACACTATGGTTTTCGGTTGCTGTGTTTGTTTTCTCAAGACACAAGCCCTGTTTGTTCTCTGTGTTTTCAGCAAGCAGAGAAGCTGCTGCAGACACTTTCTTGCTCCTTTTCCACTAGTGAAGTATATTTTGTACCAGTTTGTGTATTCCTCGTCTGCAGAGCAAGAGCAAAGGTTTTAGGATCTAAATTGCTTGTTTTCCATGGAAGAGCTATGTAGAACACTATGCTTTGCTGTTGCTGTGTTGGTTTTCTCAAGACACAAGTCCTGTTGGTTGTCTGTGTTTGCAGCAAGCAGAGAAGCTGCTGCAGACACTTTCTTGCCCCTTTTCCACAAGTGAAGTATATTTTGTACCAGTTGGTGTATTCCTCGTCTGCAGAGCAAGAGCAAAGATGTTAGGACCTAAATTGCTTGATTTCCATGGAAGAGCTCTGTAGAACACTATGCTTTGCTGTTGCTGTGTCGGTTTTCTCAAGAAACAAAACCTGTTTGTTCTCTGTACTTGCAGCGAGCAGAGAAGCTCTTGAAGACACGTACCCGCTTTCTCCACTACTGACGTATATTTTGTACCAGTTGGTGTATTCCTCGTCTGGAGAGCAGGAGCAAAGGTTTTAGGACCTAAATTGCTTGATTTCCTTGGAAGAGATATGTAGAACACTGTGCTTTGCTGTTACTGTGTTTGTTTTCTCAAGACACAAGCCCTGTTAGTTGTATGTGTTTTCCAGCGAGCAGAAAAGCTATTGCAGACACTTTCTTGCCCCTTTTCCACAAGTGAAGTATATTTTGTACCAGTTGGTGTATTCCTCGTCTGCAGAGCAAGAGCAAAGGTTTTAGGATCTAAATTGCTTGTTTTCCATGGAAGAGCTATGTAGAACACTATGGTTTTCGGTTGCTGTGTTTGTTTTCTCAAGACACAAGCCCTGTTTGTTCTCTGTGTTTTCAGCAAGCAGAGAAGCTGCTGCAGACACTTTCTTGCTCCTTTTCCACTAGTGAAGTATATTTTGTACCAGTTTGTGTAATCCTCGTCTGCAGAGCAAGAGCAAAGGTTTTAGGATCTAAATTGCTTGTTTTCCATGGAAGAGCTATGTAGAACACTATGCTTTGCTGTTGCTGTGTTGGTTTTCTAAAGACACAAACCCTGTTTGTTCCCTGTGTTTTCAGCAAGCAGAGAAGCTGCTGCAGACACTTTCTTGCCCCTTTTCCACAAGTGAAGTATATTATGTACCAGTTGGTGTATTCCTCGTCTGCAGAGCAAGAGCAAAGGTTTTAGGATCTAAATTGCTTGTTTTCCATGGAAGAGCTATGTAGAACACTATGCTTTGTTGTTGCTGTGTTGGTTTTCTCAAGACACAAACCCTGTTTGTTCCCTGTGTTTTCAGCAAGCAGAGAAGCTGCTGCAGACACTTTCTTGCCCCTTTTCCACAAGTGAAGTATATTTTGTACCAGTTGGTGTATTCCTCGTCTGCAGAGCAAGAGCAAAGGTTTTAGGATCTAAATTGCTTGTTTTCCATGGAAGAGCTATGTAGAACACTATGCTTTGCTGTTGCTATGTTGGTTTTCTAAAGACACAAACCCTGTTTGTTCCCTGTGTTTTTAGCAAGCAGAGAAGCTGCTGCAGACACTTTCTTGCCCCTTTTCCACAAGTTAAGTATATTTTGTACCAGTTGGTGTATTCCTCGTCTGCAGAGCAAGAGCAAAGGTTTTAGGATCTAAATTGCTTGTTTTCCATGGAAGAGCTCTGTAGAACACTATGCTTTGCTGTTGCTGTGTTGGTTTTCTCAAGACACAAGTCCTGTTGGTTGTCTGTGTTTGCAGCAAGCAGAGAAGCTGCTGCAGACACTTTCTTGCCCCTTTTCCACAAGTGAAATATATTTTGTACCAGTTGGTGTATTCCTCGTCTGCAGAGCAAGAGCAAAGGTGTTAGGACCTAAATTGCTTGATTTCCATGGAAGAGCTCTGTAGAACACTATGCTTTGCTGTTGCTGTGTCGGTTTTCTCAAGAAACAAACCCTGTTTGTTCTCTGTACTTGCAGCGAGCAGAGAAGCTCTTGAAGACACGTACCCGCTTTCTCCACTACTGACGTATATTTTGTACCAGTTGGTGTATTCCTCGTCTGGAGAGCAGGAGCAAAGGTTTTAGGACCTAAATTGCTTGATTTCCTTGGAAGAGATATGTAGAACACTGTGCTTTGCTGTTACTGTGTTGGTTTTCTCAAGACACAAGCCTTGTTAGTTGTATGTGTTTCCAGCGAGCAGAAAAGCTGCTGCAGACACTTTCTTGCCCCTTTTCCACAAGTGAAGTATATTTTGTACCAGTTGGTGTATTCCTCGTCTGCAGAGCAAGAGCAAAGGTTTTAGGATCTAAATTGCTTGTTTTCCATGGAAGAGCTATGTAGAACACTATGGTTTTCGGTTGCTGTGTTTGTTTTCTCAAGACACAAGCCCTGTTTGTTCTCTGTGTTTTCAGCAAGCAGAGAAGCTGCTGCAGACACTTTCTTGCTCCTTTTCCACTAGTGAAGTATATTTTGTACCAGTTTTTGTATTCCTCGTCTGCAGAGCAAGAGCAAAGGTTTTAGGATCTAAATTGCTTGTTTTCCATGGAAGAGCTATGTAGAACACTATGCTTTGCTGTTGCTGTGTTGGTTTTCTCAAGACACAAGTCCTGTTGGTTGTCTGTGTTTGCAGCAAGCAGAGAAGCTGCTGCAGACACTTTCTTGCCCCTTTTCCACAAGTGAAGTATATTTTGTACCAGTTGGTGTATTCCTCGTCTGCAGAGCAAGAGCAAAGGTTTTAGGATCTAAATTGCTTGTTTTCCATGGAAGAGCTATGTAGAACACTATGCTTTGCTGTTGCTGTGTTGGTTTTCTAAAGACACAAACCCTGTTTGTTCCCTGTGTTTTCAGCAAGCAGAGAAGCTGCTGCAGACACTTTCTTGCCCCTTTTCCACAAGTGAAGTATATTTTGTACCAGTTGGTTTATTCCTCGTCTGCAGAGCAAGAGCAAAGGTTTTAGGATCTAAATTGCTTGTTTTCCATGGAAGAGCTATGTAGAACACTATGCTTTGCTGTTGCTGTGTTGGTTTTCTAAAGACACAAACCCTGTTTGTTCCCTGTGTTTTCAGCAAGCAGAGAAGCTGCTGCAGACACTTTCTTGCCCCTTTTCCACTAGTGAAGTATATTTTGTACCAGTTGGTGTATTCCTTGTCTGCAGAGCAAGAGCAAAGGTTTTAGGATCTAAATTGCTTGTTTTCCATGGAAGAGCTATGTAGAACACTATGCTTTGCTGTTGCTGTGTTGGTTTTCTCAAGACACAAGTCCTGTTGGTTGTCTGTGTTTGCAGCAAGCAGAGAAGCTGCTGCAGACACTTTCTTGCCCCTTTTCCACAAGTGAAGTATATTTTGTACCAGTTGGTGTATTCCTCGTCTGCAGAGCAAGAGCAAAGGTTTTAGGACCTAAATTGCTTGATTTCCATGGAAGAGCTCTGTAGAACACTATGCTTTGCTGTTGCTGTGTCGGGTTTCTCAAGAAACAAAACCTGTTTGTTCTCTGTACTTGCAGCGAGCAGAGAAGCTCTTGAAGACACGTGCCCGCTTTCTCCACTACTGACGTATATTTTGTACCAGTTGGTGTATTCCTCGTCTGGAGAGCAGGAGCAAAGGTTTTAGGACCTAAATTGCTTGATTTCCTTGGAAGAGATATGTAGAACACTGTGCTTTGCTGTTACTGTGTTTGTTTTCTCAAGACACAAGCCCTGTTAGTTGTATGTGTTTCCAGCGAGCAGAAAAGCTGTTGCAGACACTTTCTTGCCCCTTTTCCACAAGTGAAGTATATTTTGTACCAGTTGGTGTATTCCTCATCTGCAGAGCAAGAGCAAAGGTTTTAGGATCTAAATTGCTTGTTTTCCATGGAAGAGCTCTGTAGAACACTATGCTTTGTTGTTGCTGTGTTGGTTTTCTCAAGACACAAACCCTGTTTGTTCCCTGTGTTTTCAGCAAGCAGAGAAGCTGCTGCAGACACTTTCTTGCCCCTTTTCCACAAGTGAAGTATATTTTGTACCAGTTGGTGTATTCCTCGTCTGCAGAGCAAGAGCAAAGGTTTTAGGATCTAAATTGCTTGTTTTCCATGGAAAAGCTATGTAGAACACTATGCTTTGCTGTTGCTGTGTTGGTTTTCTAAAGACACAAACCCTGTTTGTTCCCTGTGTTTTCAGCAAGCAGAGAAGCTGCTGCAGACACTTTCTTGCCCCTTTTCCACAAGTGAAGTATATTTTGTACCAGTTTGTGTATTCCTCGTCTGCAGAGCAAGAGCAAAGGTTTTAGGATCTAAATTGCTTGTTTTCCATGGAAGAGCTCTGTAGAACACTATGCTTTGCTGTTGCTGTGTTGGTTTTCTCAAGACACAAGTCCTGTTGGTTGTCTGTGTTTTCAGCAAGCAGAGAAGCTGCTGCAGACACTTTCTTGCCCCTTTTCCACAAGTGAAATATATTTTGTACCAGTTGGTGTATTCCTCGTCTGCAGAGCAAGAGCAAAGGTGTTAGGACCTAAATTGCTTGATTTCCATGGAAGAGCTCTGTAGAACACTATGCTTTGCTGTTGCTGTGTCGGTTTTCTCAAGAAACAAACCCTGTTTGTTCTCTGTACTTGCAGCGAGCAGAGAAGCTCTTGAAGACACGTACCTGCTTTCTCCACTACTGACGTATATTTTGTACCAGTTGGTGTATTCCTCGTCTGGAGAGCAGGAGCAAAGGTTTTAGGACCTAAATTGCTTGATTTCCTTGGAAGAGATATGTAGAACACTGTGCTTTGCTGTTACTGTGTTGGTTTTCTCAAGACACAAGCCTTGTTAGTTGTATGTGTTTCCAGCGAGCAGAAAAGCTGCTGCAGACACTTTCTTGCCCCTTTTCCACAAGTGAAGTATATTTTGTACCAGTTGGTGTATTCCTCGTCTGCAGAGCAAGAGCAAAGGTTTTAGGATCTAAATTGCTTGTTTTCCATGGAAGAGCTATGTAGAACACTATGGTTTTCGGTTGCTGTGTTTGTTTTCTCAAGACACAAGCCCTGTTTGTTCTCTGTGTTTTCAGCAAGCAGAGAAGCTGCTGCAGACACTTTCTTGCTCCTTTTCCACTAGTGAAGTATATTTTGTACCAGTTTGTGTATTCCTCGTCTGCAGAGCAAGAGCAAAGGTTTTAGGATCTAAATTGCTTGTTTTCCATGGAAGAGATATGTAGAACACTATGCTTTGCTGTTGCTGTGTTGGTTTTCTCAAGACACAAGTCCTGTTGGTTGTCTGTGTTTGCAGCAAGCAGAGAAGCTGCTGCAGACACTTTCTTGCCCCTTTTCCACAAGTGAAGTATATTTTGTACCAGTTGGTGTATTCCTCGTCTGCAGAGCAAGAGCAAAGGTGTTAGGACCTAAATTGCTTGATTTCCATGGAAGAGCTCTGTAGAACACTATGCTTTGCTGTTGCTGTGTCGGTTTTCTCAAGAAACAAAACCTGTTTGTTCTCTGTACTTGCAGCGAGCAGAGAAGCTCTTGAAGACACGTACCCGCTTTCTCCACTACTGACGTATATTTTGTACCAGTTGGTGTATTCCTCGTCTGGAGAGCATGAGCAAAGGTTTTAGGACCTAAATTGCTTGATTTCCTTGGAAGAGATATGTAGAACACTGTGCTTTGCTGTTACTGTGTTTGTTTTCTCAAGACACAAGCCCTGTTAGTTGTATGTGTTTCCAGCGAGCAGAAAAGCTATTGCAGACACTTTCTTGCCCCTTTTCCACAAGTGAAGTATATTTTGTACCAGTTGGTGTATTCCTCGTCTGCAGAGCAAGAGCAAAGGTTTTAGGATCTAAATTGCTTGTTTTCCATGGAAGAGCTATGTAGAACACTATGGTTTTCGGTTGCTGTGTTTGTTTTCTCAAGACACAAGCCCTGTTTGTTCTCTGTGTTTTCAGCAAGCAGAGAAGCTGCTGCAGACACTTTCTTGCTCCTTTTCCACTAGTGAAGTATATTTTGTACCAGTTTGTGTATTCCTCGTCTGCAGAGCAAGAGCAAAGGTTTTAGGATCTAAATTGCTTGTTTTCCATGGAAGAGCTCTGTAGAACACTATGCTTTGCTGTTGCTGTGTTGGTTTTCTAAAGACACAAACCCTGTTTGTTCCCTGTGTTTTCAGCAAGCAGAGAAGCTGCTGCAGACACTTTCTTGCCCCTTTTCCACAAGTGAAGTATATTTTGTACCAGTTGGTGTATTCCTCATCTGCAGAGCAAGAGCAAAGGTTTTAGGATCTAAATTGCTTGTTTTCCATGGAAGAGCTATGTAGAACACTATGCTTTGCTGTTGCTGTGTTGGTTTTCTAAAGACACAAACCCTGTTTGTTCCCTGTGTTTTCAGCAAGCAGAGAAGCTGCTGCAGACACTTTCTTGCCCCTTTTCCACAAGTGAAGTATATTTTGTACCAGTTGGTGTATTCCTCGTCTGCAGAGCAAGAGCAAAGGTTTTAGGATCTAAATTGCTTGTTTTCCATGGAAGAGCTCTGTAGAACACTATGCTTTGCTGTTGCTGTGTTGGTTTTCTAAAGACACAAACCCTGTTTGTTCCCTGTGTTTTCAGCAAGCAGAGAAGCTGCTGCAGACACTTTCTTGCCCCTTTTCCACAAGTGAAGTATATTTTGTACCAGTTGGTGTATTCCTCGTCTGCAGAGCAAGAGCAAAGGTTTTAGGATCTAAATTGCTTGTTTTCCATGGAAGAGCTATGTAGAACACTATGCTTTGCTGTTGCTGTGTTGGTTTTCTCAAGACACAAGTCCTGTTGGTTGTCTGTGTTTGCAGCAAGCAGAGAAGCTGCTGCAGACACTTTCTTGCCCCTTCTCCACAAGTGAAGTATATTTTGTACCAGTTGGTGTATTCCTCGTCTGCAGAGCAAGAGCAAAGGTGTTAGGACCTAAATTGCTTGATTTCCATGGAAGAGCTATGTAGAACACTATGCTTTGCTGTTGCTGTGTCGGTTTTCTCAAGAAACAAAACCTGTTTGTTCTCTGTACTTGCAGCGAGCAGAGAAGCTCTTGAAGACACGTACCCGCTTTCTCCACTACTGACATATATTTTGTACCAGTTGGTGTATTCCTCGTCTGGAGAGCAGGAGCAAAGGTTTTAGGACCTAAATTGCTTGATTTCCCTGGAAGAGATATGTAGAACACTGTGCTTTGCTGTTACTGTGTTGGTTTTCTCAAGACACAAGCCTTGTTAGTTGTATGTGTTTCCAGCGAGCAGAAAAGCTGTTGCAGACACTTTCTTGCCCCTTTTCCACAAGTGAAGTATATTTTGTACCAGTTGGTGTATTCCTCGTCTGCAGAGCAAGAGCAAAGGTTTTAGGATCTAAATTGCTTGTTTTCCATGGAAGAGCTATGTAGAACACTATGCTTTGCTGTTGCTGTGTTGGTTTTCTCAAGACACAAGTCCTGTTGGTTGTCTGTGTTTGCAGCAAGCAGAGAAGCTGCTGCAGACACTTTCTTGCCCCTTTTCCACAAGTGAAGTATATTTTGTACCAGTTGGTGTATTCCTCGTCTGCAGAGCAAGAGCAAAGGTTTTAGGATCTAAATTGCTTGTTTTCCATGGAAGAGCTATGTAGAACACTATGCTTTGCTGTTGCTGTGTTGGTTTTCTAAAGACACAAACCCTGTTTGTTCCCTGTGTTTTCAGCAAGCAGAGAAGCTGCTGCAGACACTTTCTTGCCCCTTTTCCACAAGTGAAGTATATTTTGTACCAGTTGGTGTATTCCTCGTCTGCAGAGCAAGAGCAAAGGTTTTAGGATCTAAATTGCTTGTTTTCCATGGAAGAGCTATGTAGAACACTATGCTTTGCTGTTGCTGTGTTGGTTTTCTAAAGACACAAACCCTTTTTGTTCCCTGTGTTTTCAGCAAGCAGAGAAGCTGCTGCAGACACTTTCTTGCCCCTTTTCCACAAGTGAAGTATATTTTGTACCAGTTTGTGTATTCCTCGTCTGCAGAGCAAGAGCAAAGGTTTTAGGATCTAAATTGCTTGTTTTCCATGGAAGAGCTCTGTAGAACACTATGCTTTGCTGTTGCTGTGTTGGTTTTCTCAAGACACAAGTCCTGTTGGTTGTCTGTGTTTTCAGCAAGCAGAGAAGCTGCTGCAGACACTTTCTTGCCCCTTTTCCACAAGTGAAATATATTTTGTACCAGTTGGTGTATTCCTCGTCTGCAGAGCAAGAGCAAAGGTGTTAGGACCTAAATTGCTTGATTTCCATGGAAGAGCTCTGTAGAACACTATGCTTTGCTGTTGCTGTGTCGGTTTTCTCAAGAAACAAACCCTGTTTGTTCTCTGTACTTGCAGCGAGCAGAGAAGCTCTTGAAGACACGTACCTGCTTTCTCCACTACTGACGTATATTTTGTACCAGTTGGTGTATTCCTCGTCTGGAGAGCAGGAGCAAAGGTTTTAGGACCTAAATTGCTTGATTTCCTTGGAAGAGATATGTAGAACACTGTGCTTTGCTGTTACTGTGTTGGTTTTCTCAAGACACAAGCCTTGTTAGTTGTATGTGTTTCCAGCGAGCAGAAAAGCTGCTGCAGACACTTTCTTGCCCCTTTTCCACAAGTGAAGTATATTTTGTACCAGTTGGTGTATTCCTCGTCTGCAGAGCAAGAGCAAAGGTTTTAGGATCTAAATTGCTTGTTTTCCATGGAAGAGCTATGTAGAACACTATGGTTTTCGGTTGCTGTGTTTGTTTTCTCAAGACACAAGCCCTGTTTGTTCTCTGTGTTTTCAGCAAGCAGAGAAGCTGCTGCAGACACTTTCTTGCTCCTTTTCCACTAGTGAAGTATATTTTGTACCAGTTTGTGTATTCCTCGTCTGCAGAGCAAGAGCAAAGGTTTTAGGATCTAAATTGCTTGTTTTCCATGGAAGAGCTATGTAGAACACTATGCTTTGCTGTTGCTGTGTTGGTTTTCTCAAGACACAAGTCCTGTTGGTTGTCTGTGTTTGCAGCAAGCAGAGAAGCTGCTGCAGACACTTTCTTGCCCCTTTTCCACAAGTGAAGTATATTTTGTACCAGTTGGTGTATTCCTCGTCTGCAGAGCAAGAGCAAAGATGTTAGGACCTAAATTGCTTGATTTCCATGGAAGAGCTCTGTAGAACACTATGCTTTGCTGTTGCTGTGTCGGTTTTCTCAAGAAACAAAACCTGTTTGTTCTCTGTACTTGCAGCGAGCAGAGAAGCTCTTGAAGACACGTACCCGCTTTCTCCACTACTGACGTATATTTTGTACCAGTTGGTGTATTCCTCGTCTGGAGAGCAGGAGCAAAGGTTTTAGGACCTAAATTGCTTGATTTCCTTGGAAGAGATATGTAGAACACTGTGCTTTGCTGTTACTGTGTTTGTTTTCTCAAGACACAAGCCCTGTTAGTTGTATGTGTTTCCAGCGAGCAGAAAAGCTGTTGCAGACACTTTCTTGCCCCTTTTCCACAAGTGAAGTATATTTTGTACCAGTTGGTGTATTCCTCGTCTGCAGAGCAAGAGCAAAGGTTTTAGGATCTAAATTGCTTGTTTTCCATGGAAGAGCTATGTAGAACACTATGCTTTGCTGTTGCTGTGTTGGTTTTCTCAAGACACAAACCCTGTTTGTTCCCTGTGTTTTCAGCAAGCAGAGAAGCTGCTGCAGACACTTTCTTGCCCCTTTTCCACAAGTGAAGTATATTTTGTACCAGTTGGTGTATTCCTCGTCTGCAGAGCAAGAGCAAAGGTTTTAGGATCTAAATTGCTTGTTTTCCATGGAAGAGCTATGTAGAACACTATGCTTTGCTGTTGCTGTGTTGGTTTTCTAAAGACACAAACCCTGTTTGTTCCCTGTGTTTTCAGCAAGCAGAGAAGCTGCTGCAGACACTTTCTTGCCCCTTTTCCACAAGTGAAGTATATTTTGTACCAGTTTGTGTATTCCTCGTCTGCAGAGCAAGAGCAAAGGTTTTAGGATCTAAATTGCTTGTTTTCCATGGAAGAGCTCTGTAGAACACTATGCTTTGCTGTTGCTGTGTTGGTTTTCTCAAGACACAAGTCCTGTTGGTTGTCTGTGTTTTCAGCAAGCAGAGAAGCTGCTGCAGACACTTTCTTGCCCCTTTTCCACAAGTGAAATATATTTTGTACCAGTTGGTGTATTCCTCGTCTGCAGAGCAAGAGCAAAGGTGTTAGGACCTAAATTGCTTGATTTCCATGGAAGAGCTCTGTAGAACACTATGCTTTGCTGTTGCTGTGTCGGTTTTCTCAAGAAACAAACCCTGTTTGTTCTCTGTACTTGCAGCGAGCAGAGAAGCTCTTGAAGACACGTACCTGCTTTCTCCACTACTGACGTATATTTTGTACCAGTTGGTGTATTCCTCGTCTGGAGAGCAGGAGCAAAGGTTTTAGGACCTAAATTGCTTGATTTCCTTGGAAGAGATATGTAGAACACTGTGCTTTGCTGTTGCTGTGTTGGTTTTCTCAAGACACAAACCCTGTTTGTTCCCTGTGTTTTCAGCAAGCAGAGAAGCTGCTGCAGACACTTTCTTGCCCCTTTTCCACAAGTGAAGTATATTTTGTACCAGTTGGTGTATTCCTCGTCTGCAGAGCAAGAGCAAAGGTTTTAGGATCTAAATTGCTTGTTTTCCATGGAAGAGCTATGTAGAACACTATGCTTTGCTGTTGCTGTGTTGGTTTTCTAAAGACACAAACCCTGTTTGTTCCCTGTGTTTTCAGCAAGCAGAGAAGCTGCTGCAGACACTTTCTTGCCCCTTTTCCACAAGTGAAGTATATTTTGTACCAGTTGGTGTATTCCTTGTCTGCAGAGCAAGAGCAAAGGTTTTAGGACCTAAATTGCTTGATTTCCTTGGAAGAGATATGTAGAACACTGTGCTTTGCTGTTGCTGTGTTGGTTTTCTCAAGACACAAACCCTGTTTGTTCCCTGTGTTTTCAGCAAGCAGAGAAGCTGCTGCAGACACTTTCTTGCCCCTTTTCCACAAGTGAAGTATATTTTGTACCAGTTGGTGTATTCCTCGTCTGCAGAGCAAGAGCAAAGGTTTTAGGATCTAAATTGCTTGTTTTCCATGGAAGAGCTATGTAGAACACTATGCTTTGCTGTTGCTGTGTTGGTTTTCTCAAGACACAAGCCCTGTTTGTTCTCTGTGTTTTCAGCAAGCAGAGAAGCTGCTGCAGACACTTTCTTGCTCCTTTTCCACTAGTGAAGTATATTTTGTACCAGTTTGTGTATTCCTCGTCTGCAGAGCAAGAGCAAAGGTTTTAGGATCTAAATTGCTTGTTTTCCATGGAAGAGCTATGTAGAACACTATGCTTTGCTGTTGCTGTGTTGGTTTTCTCAAGACACAAGTCCTGTTGGTTGTCTGTGTTTGCAGCAAGCAGAGAAGCTGCTGCAGACACTTTCTTGCCCCTTTTTCACAAGTGAAGTATATTTTGTACCAGTTGGTGTGTTCCTCGTCTGCAGAGACGGATCAAAGGTTTTATGATCTAAATTGCTTGTTTTCCATGGAAGAGCTATGTAGAACACTATGCTTTGCTGTTGCTGTGTTGGTTTTCTCAAGACACAAGTCCTGTTGGTTGTCTGTGTTTGCAGCAAGCAGAGAAGCTGCTGCAGACACTTTCTTGCCCCTTTTCCACAAGTGAAGTATATTTTGTACCAGTTGGTGTATTCCTCGTCTGCAGAGCAAGAGCAAAGGTGTTAGGATCTAAATTGCTTGATTTCCATGGAAGAGCTCTGTAGAACACTATGCTTTGCTGTTGCTGTGTCGGTTTTCTCAAGAAACAAACCCTGTTTGTTCTCTGTACATGCAGCGAGCAGAGAAGCTCTTGAAGACACGTACCTGCTTTCTCCACTACTGACGTATATTTTGTACCAGTTGGTGTATTCCTCGTCTGGAGAGCAGGAGCAAAGGTTTTAGGACCTAAATTGCTTGATTTCCTTGGAAGAGATATGTAGAACACTGTGCTTTGCTGTTGCTGTGTTGGTTTTCTCAAGACACAAGCCTTGTTAGTTGTATGTGTTTCCAGCGAGCAGAAAAGCTGCTGCAGACACTTTCTTGCCCCTTTTCCACAAGTGAAGTATATTTTGTACCAGTTGGTGTATTCCTCGTCTGCAGAGCAAGAGCAAAGGTTTTAGGATCTAAATTGCTTGTTTTCCATGGAAGAGCTATGTAGAACACTATGCTTTGCTGTTGCTGTGTTGGTTTTCTCAAGACACAAGTCCTGTTGGTTGTCTGTGTTTGCAGCAAGCAGAGAAGCTGCTGCAGACACTTTCTTGCCCCTTTTTCACAAGTGAAGTATATTTTGTACCAGTTGGTGTATTCCTCGTCTGCAGAGGCGGATCAAAGGTTTTAGGACCTAAATTGCTTGATTTCATTGGAAGAGCTATTAAGAACACTATGCTTTGCTGTTGCTGTGTTGGTTTTCTAAAGACACAAGCCCTGTTTGTTCCCTGTGTTTTCAGCAAGCAGAGAAGCTCTTGAAGACACGTACCTGCTTTCTCCACTACTGACGTATATTTTGTACCAGTTGGTGTGTTCCTCGTCTGCAAAGCAAGAGCAAAGGTTTTAGGACTAAAATTGCTTGATTTCCATGGAAGAGCTCTGTAGAACACTATGCTTTGCTGTTACTGTGTTGGTTTTCTCAAGACACAAGTCTTGTTGGTTGTATGTGTTTCCAGCGAGCAGAAAAGCTGCTGCAGACACTTTCTTGCCCCTTTTCCACAAGTGAAGTATATTTTGTACCAGTTGGTGTATTCCTAGTCTGCAGAGCAAGAGCAAAGGTTTTAGGATCTAAATTGCTTGTTTTCCATGGAAGAGCTCTGTAGAACACTATGGTTTTCGGTTGCTGTGTTTGTTTTCTCAAGACACAAGCCCTGTTTGTTCTCTGTGTTTTCAGCAAGCAGAGAAGCTGCTGCAGACACTTTCTTGCTCCTTTTCCACTAGTGAAGTATATTTTGTACCAGTTGGTGTATTCCTCGTCTGGAGAGCAGGAGCAAAGGTTTTAGGACCTAAATTGCTTGATTTCCTTGGAAGAGATATGTAGAACACTGTGCTTTGCTGTTGCTGTGTTGGTTTTCTCAAGACACAAACCCTGTTTGTTCCCTGTGTTTTCAGCAAGCAGAGAAGCTGCTGCAGACACTTTCTTGCCCCTTTTCCACAAGTGAAGTATATTTTGTACCAGTTGGTGTATTCCTCGTCTGCAGAGCAAGAGCAAAGGTTTTAGGATCTAAATTGCTTGTTTTCCATGGAAGAGCTATGTAGAACACTATGCTTTGCTGTTGCTGTGTTGGTTTTCTCAAGACACAAACCCTGTTTGTTCCCTGTGTTTTCAGCAAGCAGAGAAGCTGCTGCAGACACTTTCTTGCCCCTTTTCCACAAGTGAAGTATATTTTGTACCAGTTGGTGTATTCCTTGTCTGCAGAGCAAGAGCAAAGGTTTTAGGATCTAAATTGCTTGTTTTCCATGGAAGAGCTATGTAGAACACTATGCTTTGCTGTTGCTGTGTTGGTTTTCTCAAGACACAAGTCCTGTTGGTTGTCTGTGTTTGCAGCAAGCTGAGAAGCTGCTGCAGACACTTTCTTGCCCCTTTTTCACAAGTGAAGTATATTTTGTACCAGTTGGTGTATTCCTCGTCTGCAGAGCAAGAGCAAAGGTGTTAGGACCTAAATTCCTTGATTTCCATGGAAGAGCTCTGTAGAACACTATGCTTTGCTGTTGCTGTGTCGGTTTTCTCAAGAAACAAACCCTGTTTGTTCTCTGTACTTGCAGCGAGCAGAGAAGCTCTTGAAGACACGTACCTGCTTTCTCCACTACTGACGTATATTTTGTACCAGTTGGTGTATTCCTCGTCTGGAGAGCAGGAGCAAAGGTTTTAGGACCTAAATTGCTTGATTTCCTTGGAAGAGATATGTAGAACACTGTGCTTTGCTGTTGCTGTGTTGGTTTTCTCAAGACACAAGCCTTGTTAGTTGTATGTGTTTCCAGCGAGCAGAAAAGCTGCTGCAGACACTTTCTTGCCCCTTTTCCACAAGTGAAGTATATTTTGTACCAGTTGGTGTATTCCTCGTCTGCAGAGCAAGAGCAAAGGTTTTAGGATCTAAATTGCTTGTTTTCCATGGAAGAGCTATGTAGAACACTATGCTTTGCTGTTGCTGTGTTGGTTTTCTCAAGACACAAGCCCTGTTTGTTCTCTGTGTTTTCAGCAAGCAGAGAAGCTGCTGCAGACACTTTCTTGCTCCTTTTCCACTAGTGAAGTATATTTTGTACCAGTTTGTGTATTCCTCATCTGCAGAGCAAGAGCAAAGGTTTTAGGATCTAAATTGCTTGTTTTCCATGGAAGAGCTATGTAGAACACTATGCTTTGCTGTTGCTGTGTTGGTTTTCTCAAGACACAAGTCCTGTTGGTTGTCTGTGTTTGCAGCAAGCAGAGAAGCTGCTGCAGACACTTTCTTGCCCCTTTTTCACAAGTGAAGTATATTTTGTACCAGTTGGTGTGTTCCTCGTCTGCAGAGCAAGAGCAAATGTGTTAGGACCTAAATTGCTTGATTTCATTGGAAGAGCTATTAAGAACACTATGCTTTGCTGTTGCTGTGTTGGTTTTCTAAACACACAAGCCCTGTTTTTTCCCTGTGTTTTCAGCAAGCAGAGAAGCTCTTGAAGACACGTACCTGCTTTCTCCACTACTGACGTATATTTTGTACCAGTTGGTGTGTTCCTCGTCTGCAGAGACGGATCAAAGGTTTTAGGACTTAAATTGCTTGATTTCATTGGAAGAGCTATTAAGAACACTATGCTTTGCTGTTGCTGTGTTGGTTTTCTAAAGACACAAGCCCTGTTTGTTCCCTGTGTTTTCAGCAAGCAGAGAAGCTCTTGAAGACACGTACCTGCTTTCTCCAGTACTGACGTATATTTTGTACCAGTTGGTGTGTTCCTCGTCTGCAAAACAAGAGCAAAGGTTTTAGGACTTAAATTGCTTGATTTCCATGGAAGAGCTCTGTAGAACACTATGCTTTGCTGTTGCTGTGTCGGTTTTCTCAAGACACAAGTCTTGTTGGTTGTCTGAGTTTCCAGCGAGCAGAGAAGCTGCTGCAGACACTTTCTTGCCCCTTTTCCACAAGTGAAGTATATTTTGTACCAGTTGGTGTATTCCTCGTCTGCAGAGCAAGAGCAAAGGTTTTAGGATCTAAATTGCTTGTTTTCCATGGAAGAGCTATGTAGAACACTATGCTTTGCTGTTGCTGTGTTGGTTTTCTAAAGACACAAACCCTGTTTGTTCCCTGTGTTTGCAGCAAGCAGAGAAGCTGCTGCAGACACTTTCTTGCCCCTTTTCCACAAGTGAAGTATATTTTGTACCAGTTGGTGTATTCCTTGTCTGCAGAGCAAGAGCAAAGGTTTTAGGATCTAAATTGCTTGTTTTCCATGGAAGAGCTATGTAGAACACTATGCTTTGCTGTTGCTGTGTTGGTTTTCTCAAGACACAAGTCCTGTTGGTTGTCTGTGTTTGCAGCAAGCAGAGAAGCTGCTGCAGACACTTTCTTGCCCCTTTTCCACAAGTGAAGTATATTTTGTACCAGTTGGTGTGTTCCTCGTCTGCAGAGCAAGAGCAAAGGTTTTAGGATCTAAATTGCTTGTTTTCCATGGAAGAGCTATGTAGAACACTATGCTTTGTTGTTGCTGTGTTGGTTTTCTCAAGAAACAAACCCTGTTTGTTCTCTGTACTTGCAGCGAGCAGAGAAGCTCTTGAAGACACGTACCTGCTTTCTCCACTACTGACGTATATTTTGTACCAGTTGGTGTATTCCTCGTCTGGAGAGCAGGAGCAAAGGTTTTAGGACCTAAATTGCTTGATTTCCTTGGAAGAGATATGTAGAACACTGTGCTTTGCTGTTGCTGTGTTGGTTTTCTCAAGACACAAGTCCTGTTGGTTGTCTGTGTTTTCAGCAAGCAGAGAAGCTGCTGCAGACACTTTCTTGCCCCTTTTTCACAAGTGAAGTATATTTTGTACCAGTTGGTGTATTCCTCGTCTGCAGAGCAAGAGCAAAGGTTTTAGGATCTAAATTGCTTGTTTTCCATGGAAGAGCTATGTAGAACACTATGCTTTGCTGTTGCTGTGTTGGTTTTCCAAAGACACAAACCCTATTTGTTCCCTGTGTTTTCAGCAAGCAGAGAAGCTGCTGCAGACACTTTCTTGCCCCTTTTCCACAAGTGAAGTATATTTTGTACCAGTTGGTGTATTCCTTGTCTGCAGAGCAAGAGCAAAGGTTTTAGGACCTAAATTGCTTGATTTCCTTGGAAGAGCTATGTAGAACACTGTGCTTTGCTGTTGCTGTGTTGGTTTTCTCAAGACACAAACCCTGTTTGTTCCCTGTGTTTTCAGCAAGCAGAGAAGCTGCTGCAGACACTTTCTTGCCCCTTTTCCACAAGTGAAGTATATTTTGTACCAGTTTGTGTATTCCTCGTCTGGAGAGCAAGAGCAAAGGTTTTAGGACCTAAATTGCTTGATTTCCTTGGAAGAGATATGTAGAACACTGTGCTTTGCTGTTGCTGTGTTGGTTTTCTCAAGACACAAACCCTGTTTGTTCCCTGTGTTTTCAGCAAGCAGAGAAGCTGCTGCAGACACTTTCTTGCCCCTTTTCCACAAGTGAAGTATATTTTGTACCAGTTGGTGTATTCTTCGTCTGCAGAGCAAGAGCAAAGGTTTTAGGATCTAAATTGCTTGTTTTCCATGGAAGAGCTATGTAGAACACTATGCTTTGCTGTTGCTGTGTTGGTTTTCTCAAGACACAAACCCTGTTTGTTCCCTGTGTTTTCAGCAAGCAGAGAAGCTGCTGCAGACACTTTCTTGCCCCTTTTCCACAAGTGAAGTATATTTTGTACCAGTTGGTGTATTCCTTGTCTGCAGAGCAAGAGCAAAGGTTTTAGGATCTAAATTGCTTGTTTTCCATGGAAGAGCTATGTAGAACACTATGCTTTGCTGTTGCTGTGTTGGTTTTCTCAAGACACAAGTCCTGTTCGTTGTCTGTGTTTGCAGCAAGCAGAGAAGCTGCTGCAGACACTTTCTTGCCCCTTTTTCACAAGTGAAGTATATTTTGTACCAGTTGGTGTATTCCTCGTCTGCAGAGCAAGAGCAAAGGTGTTAGGACCTAAATTGCTTGATTTCCATGGAAGAGCTATGTAGAACACTATGCTTTGCTGTTGCTGTGTCGGTTTTCTCAAGAAACAAACCCTATTTGTTCTCTGTACTTGCAGCGAGCAGAGAAGCTCTTGAAGACACGTACCTGCTTTCTCCACTACTGACGTATATTTTGTACCAGTTGGTGTATTCCTCGTCTGGAGAGCAGGAGCAAAGGTTTTAGGACCTAAATTGCTTGATTTCCTTGGAAGAGATATGGAGAACACTGTGCTTTGCTGTTGCTGTGTTGGTTTTCTCAAGACACAAGCCTTGTTATTTGTATGTGTTTCCAGCGAGCAGAAAAGCTGCTGCAGACACTTTCTTGCCCCTTTTCCACAAGTGAAGTATATTTTGTACCAGTTGGTGTATTCCTCGTCTGCAGAGCAAGAGCAAAGGTTTTAGGATCTAAATTGCTTGTTTTCCATGGAAGAGCTATGTAGAACACTATGCTTTGCTGTTGCTGTGTTGGTT
This sequence comes from Prinia subflava, assembly GCF_021018805.1. Lineage (NCBI taxonomy): Eukaryota > Metazoa > Chordata > Aves > Passeriformes > Cisticolidae > Prinia > Prinia subflava. The sequence continues at coordinate 44,441 of NW_026960687.1, read as the reverse complement.
TTCTCAAGACACAAGCCCTGTTTGTTCTCTGTGTTTTCAGCAAGCAGAGAAGCTGCTGCAGACACTTTCTTGCTCCTTTTCCACTAGTGAAGTATATTTTGTACCAGTTGGTGTATTCCTCGTCTGCAGAGCAAGAGCAAAGGTTTTAGGATCTAAATTGCTTGTTTTCCATGGAAGAGCTATGTAGAACACTATGCTTTGCTGTTGCTGTGTTGGTTTTCTCAAGACACAAGTCCTGTTTGTTGTCTGTGTTTGCAGCAAGCAGAGAAGCTGCTGCAGACACTTTCTTGCCCCTTTTTCACAAGTGAAGTATATTTTGTACCAGTTGGTGTGTTCCTCGTCTGCAGAGACGGATCAAAGGTTTTAGGACCTAAATTGCTTGATTTCATTGGAAGAGCTATTAAGAACACTATGCTTTGCTGTTGCTGTGTTGGTTTTCTAAACACACAAGCCCTGTTTGTTCCCTGTGTTTTCAGCAAGCAGAGAAGCTCTTGAAGACACGTACCTGCTTTCTCCACTACTGACGTATATTTTGTACCAGTTGGTGTGTTCCTCGTCTGCAGAGACGGATCAAAGGTTTTAGGACTTAAATTGCTTGATTTCATTGGAAGAGCTATTAAGAACACTATGCTTTGCTGTTACTGTGTCGGTTTTCTCAAGACACAAGTCTTGTTGGTTGTCTGAGTTTCCAGCGAGCAGAAAAGCTGCTGCAGACACTTTCTTGCCCCTTTTCCACAAGTGAAGTATATTTTGTACCAGTTGGTGTATTCCTCGTCTGCAGAGCAAGAGCAAAGGTTTTAGGATCTAAATTGCTTGTTTTCCATGGAAGAGCTATGTAGAACACTATGCTTTGCTGTTGCTGTGTTGGTTTTCTAAAGACACAAACCCTGTTTGTTCCCTGTGTTTTCAGCAAGCAGAGAAGCTGCTGCAGACACTTTCTTGCCCCTTTTCCACAAGTGAAGTATATTTTGTACCAGTTGGTGTATTCCTTGTCTGCAGAGCAAGAGCAAAGGTTTTAGGATCTAAATTGCTTGTTTTCCATGGAAGAGCTATGTAGAACACTATGCTTTGCTGTTGCTGTGTTGGTTTTCTCAAGACACAAGTCCTGTTGGTTGTCTGTGTTTGCAGCAAGCAGAGAAGCTGCTGCAGACACTTTCTTGCCCCTTTTCCACAAGTGAAGTATATTTTGTACCAGTTGGTGTATTCCTCGTCTGCAGAGCAAGAGCAAAGGTTTTAGGATCTAAATTGCTTGTTTTCCATGGAAGAGCTCTGTAGAACACTATGCTTTGCTGTTGCTGTGTTGGTTTTCTCAAGACACAAGTCCTGTTGGTTGTCTGTGTTTGCAGCAAGCAGAGAAGCTGCTGCAGACACTTTCTTGCCCCTTTTTCACAAGTGAAGTATATTTTGTACCAGTTGGTGTGTTCCTCGTCTGCAGAGACGGATCAAAGGTTTTAGGATCTAAATTGCTTGATTTCATTGGAAGAGCTATTAAGAACACTATGCTTTGCTGTTGCTGTGTTGGTTTTCTAAACACACAAGCCCTGTTTGTTCCCTGTGTTTTCAGCAAGCAGAGAAGCTCTTGAAGACACGTACCTGCTTTCTCCACTACTGACGTATATTTTGTACCAGTTGGTGTGTTCCTCGTCTGCAAAGCAAGAGCAAAGGTTTTAGGACTAAAATTGCTTGATTTCCATGGAAGAGCTCTGTAGAACACTATGCTTTGCTGTTACTGTGTTGGTTTTCTCAAGACACAAGTCTTGTTGGTTGTATGTGTTTCCAGCGAGCAGAAAAGCTGCTGCAGACACTTTCTTGCCCCTTTTCCACAAGTGAAGTATATTTTGTACCAGTTGGTGTATTCCTCGTCTGCAGAGCAAGAGCAAAGGTTTTAGGATCTAAATTGCTTGTTTTCCATGGAAGAGCTCTGTAGAACACTATGCTTTGCTGTTGCTGTGTTGGTTTTCTAAAGACACAAACCCTGTTTGTTCCCTGTGTTTTCAGCAAGCAGAGAAGCTGCTGCAGACACTTTCTTGCCCCTTTTCCACAAGTGAAGTATATTTTGTACCAGTTGGTGTATTCCTTGTCTGCAGAGCAAGAGCAAAGGTTTTAGGATCTAAATTGCTTGTTTTCCATGGAAGAGCTCTGTAGAACACTATGCTTTGCTGTTGCTGTGTCGGTTTTCTCAAGACACAAGTCCTGTTGGTTGTCTGTGTTTGCAGCAAGCAGAGAAGCTGCTGCAGACACTTTCTTGCCCCTTTTCCACAAGTGAAGTATATTTTGTACCAGTTGGTGTATTCCTCGTCTGCAGAGCAAGAGCAAAGGTGTTAGGATCTAAATTGCTTGATTTCCATGGAAGAGCTCTGTAGAACACTATGCTTTGCTGTTGCTGTGTCGGTTTTCTCAAGAAACAAACCCTGTTTGTTCTCTGTACATGCAGCGAGCAGAGAAGCTCTTGAAGACACGTACCTGCTTTCTCCACTACTGACGTATATTTTGTACCAGTTGGTGTATTCCTCGTCTGGAGAGCAGGAGCAAAGGTTTTAGGACCTAAATTGCTTGATTTCCTTGGAAGAGATATGTAGAACACTGTGCTTTGCTGTTGCTGTGTTGGTTTTCTCAAGACACAAGCCTTGTTAGTTGTATGTGTTTCCAGCGAGCAGAAAAGCTGCTGCAGACACTTTCTTGCCCCTTTTCCACAAGTGAAGTATATTTTGTACCAGTTGGTGTATTCCTCGTCTGCAGAGCAAGAGCAAAGGTTTTAGGATCTAAATTGCTTGTTTTCCATGGAAGAGCTATGTAGAACACTATGCTTTGCTGTTGCTGTGTTGGTTTTCTCAAGACACAAGTCCTGTTGGTTGTCTGTGTTTGCAGCAAGCAGAGAAGCTGCTGCAGACACTTTCTTGCCCCTTTTTCACAAGTGAAGTATATTTTGTACCAGTTGGTGTATTCCTCGTCTGCAGAGGCGGATCAAAGGTTTTAGGACCTAAATTGCTTGATTTCATTGGAAGAGCTATTAAGAACACTATGCTTTGCTGTTGCTGTGTTGGTTTTCTAAAGACACAAGCCCTGTTTGTTCCCTGTGTTTTCAGCAAGCAGAGAAGCTCTTGAAGACACGTACCTGCTTTCTCCACTACTGACGTATATTTTGTACCAGTTGGTGTGTTCCTCGTCTGCAAAGCAAGAGCAAAGGTTTTAGGACTAAAATTGCTTGATTTCCATGGAAGAGCTCTGTAGAACACTATGCTTTGCTGTTACTGTGTTGGTTTTCTCAAGACACAAGTCTTGTTGGTTGTATGTGTTTCCAGCGAGCAGAAAAGCTGCTGCAGACACTTTCTTGCCCCTTTTCCACAAGTGAAGTATATTTTGTACCAGTTGGTGTATTCCTAGTCTGCAGAGCAAGAGCAAAGGTTTTAGGATCTAAATTGCTTGTTTTCCATGGAAGAGCTCTGTAGAACACTATGGTTTTCGGTTGCTGTGTTTGTTTTCTCAAGACACAAGCCCTGTTTGTTCTCTGTGTTTTCAGCAAGCAGAGAAGCTGCTGCAGACACTTTCTTGCTCCTTTTCCACTAGTGAAGTATATTTTGTACCAGTTGGTGTATTCCTCGTCTGGAGAGCAGGAGCAAAGGTTTTAGGACCTAAATTGCTTGATTTCCTTGGAAGAGATATGTAGAACACTGTGCTTTGCTGTTGCTGTGTTGGTTTTCTCAAGACACAAACCCTGTTTGTTCCCTGTGTTTTCAGCAAGCAGAGAAGCTGCTGCAGACACTTTCTTGCCCCTTTTCCACAAGTGAAGTATATTTTGTACCAGTTGGTGTATTCCTCGTCTGCAGAGCAAGAGCAAAGGTTTTAGGATCTAAATTGCTTGTTTTCCATGGAAGAGCTATGTAGAACACTATGCTTTGCTGTTGCTGTGTTGGTTTTCTCAAGACACAAACCCTGTTTGTTCCCTGTGTTTTCAGCAAGCAGAGAAGCTGCTGCAGACACTTTCTTGCCCCTTTTCCACAAGTGAAGTATATTTTGTACCAGTTGGTGTATTCCTTGTCTGCAGAGCAAGAGCAAAGGTTTTAGGATCTAAATTGCTTGTTTTCCATGGAAGAGCTATGTAGAACACTATGCTTTGCTGTTGCTGTGTTGGTTTTCTCAAGACACAAGTCCTGTTGGTTGTCTGTGTTTGCAGCAAGCTGAGAAGCTGCTGCAGACACTTTCTTGCCCCTTTTTCACAAGTGAAGTATATTTTGTACCAGTTGGTGTATTCCTCGTCTGCAGAGCAAGAGCAAAGGTGTTAGGACCTAAATTCCTTGATTTCCATGGAAGAGCTCTGTAGAACACTATGCTTTGCTGTTGCTGTGTCGGTTTTCTCAAGAAACAAACCCTGTTTGTTCTCTGTACTTGCAGCGAGCAGAGAAGCTCTTGAAGACACGTACCTGCTTTCTCCACTACTGACGTATATTTTGTACCAGTTGGTGTATTCCTCGTCTGGAGAGCAGGAGCAAAGGTTTTAGGACCTAAATTGCTTGATTTCCTTGGAAGAGATATGTAGAACACTGTGCTTTGCTGTTGCTGTGTTGGTTTTCTCAAGACACAAGTCTTGTTGGTTGTCTGAGTTTCCAGCGAGCAGAAAAGCTGCTGCAGACACTTTCTTGCCCCTTTTCCACAAGTGAAGTATATTTTGTACCAGTTGGTGTATTCCTTGTCTGCAGAGCAAGAGCAAAGGTTTTAGGATCTAAATTGCTTGTTTTCCATGGAAGAGCTATGTAGAACACTATGCTTTGCTGTTGCTGTGTTGGTTTTCTCAAGACACAAGCCCTGTTTGTTCTCTGTGTTTTCAGCAAGCAGAGAAGCTGCTGCAGACACTTTCTTGCTCCTTTTCCACTAGTGAAGTATATTTTGTACCAGTTTGTGTATTCCTCATCTGCAGAGCAAGAGCAAAGGTTTTAGGATCTAAATTGCTTGTTTTCCATGGAAGAGCTATGTAGAACACTATGCTTTGCTGTTGCTGTGTTGGTTTTCTCAAGACACAAGTCCTGTTGGTTGTCTGTGTTTGCAGCAAGCAGAGAAGCTGCTGCAGACACTTTCTTGCCCCTTTTTCACAAGTGAAGTATATTTTGTACCAGTTGGTGTGTTCCTCGTCTGCAGAGCAAGAGCAAAGGTTTTAGGACCTAAATTGCTTGATTTCATTGGAAGAGCTATTAAGAACACTATGCTTTGCTGTTGCTGTGTTGGTTTTCTAAACACACAAGCCCTGTTTTTTCCCTGTGTTTTCAGCAAGCAGAGAAGCTCTTGAAGACACGTACCTGCTTTCTCCACTACTGACGTATATTTTGTACCAGTTGGTGTGTTCCTCGTCTGCAGAGACGGATCAAAGGTTTTAGGACTTAAATTGCTTGATTTCATTGGAAGAGCTATTAAGAACACTATGCTTTGCTGTTGCTGTGTTGGTTTTCTAAAGACACAAGCCCTGTTTGTTCCCTGTGTTTTCAGCAAGCAGAGAAGCTCTTGAAGACACGTACCTGCTTTCTCCAGTACTGACGTATATTTTGTACCAGTTGGTGTGTTCCTCGTCTGCAAAACAAGAGCAAAGGTTTTAGGACTTAAATTGCTTGATTTCCATGGAAGAGCTCTGTAGAACACTATGCTTTGCTGTTGCTGTGTCGGTTTTCTCAAGACACAAGTCTTGTTGGTTGTCTGAGTTTCCAGCGAGCAGAAAAGCTGCTGCAGACACTTTCTTGCCCCTTTTCCACAAGTGAAGTATATTTTGTACCAGTTGGTGTATTCCTCGTCTGCAGAGCAAGAGCAAAGGTTTTAGGATCTAAATTGCTTGTTTTCCATGGAAGAGCTATGTAGAACACTATGCTTTGCTGTTGCTGTGTTGGTTTTCTAAAGACACAAACCCTGTTTGTTCCCTGTGTTTTCAGCAAGCAGAGAAGCTGCTGCAGACACTTTCTTGCCCCTTTTCCACAAGTGAAGTATATTTTGTACCAGTTGGTGTATTCCTTGTCTGCAGAGCAAGAGCAAAGGTTTTAGGATCTAAATTGCTTGTTTTCCATGGAAGAGCTATGTAGAACACTATGCTTTGCTGTTGCTGTGTTGGTTTTCTCAAGACACAAGTCCTGTTGGTTGTCTGTGTTTGCAGCAAGCAGAGAAGCTGCTGCAGACACTTTCTTGCCCCTTTTCCACAAGTGAAGTATATTTTGTACCAGTTGGTGTGTTCCTCGTCTGCAGAGCAAGAGCAAAGGTTTTAGGATCTAAATTGCTTGTTTTCCATGGAAGAGCTATGCAGAACACTATGCTTTGTTGTTGCTGTGTTGGTTTTCTCAAGAAACAAACCCTGTTTGTTCTCTGTACTTGCAGCGAGCAGAGAAGCTCTTGAAGACACGTACCTGCTTTCTCCACTACTGACGTATATTTTGTACCAGTTGGTGTATTCCTCGTCTGGAGAGCAGGAGCAAAGGTTTTAGGACCTAAATTGCTTGATTTCCTTGGAAGAGATATGTAGAACACTGTGCTTTGCTGTTGCTGTGTTGGTTTTCTCAAGACACAAGTCCTGTTGGTTGTCTGTGTTTTCAGCAAGCAGAGAAGCTGCTGCAGACACTTTCTTGCCCCTTTTCCACAAGTGAAGTATATTTTGTACCAGTTGGTGTATTCCTCGTCTGCAGAGCAAGAGCAAAGGTTTTAGGATCTAAATTGCTTGTTTTCCATGGAAGAGCTATGTAGAACACTATGCTTTGCTGTTGCTGTGTTGGTTTTCCAAAGACACAAACCCTGTTTGTTCCCTGTGTTTTCAGCAAGCAGAGAAGCTGCTGCAGACACTTTCTTGCCCCTTTTCCACAAGTGAAGTATATTTTGTACCAGTTGGTGTATTCCTTGTCTGCAGAGCAAGAGCAAAGGTTTTAGGACCTAAATTGCTTGATTTCCTTGGAAGAGGTATGTAGAACACTGTGCTTTGCTGTTGCTGTGTTGGTTTTCTCAAGACACAAACCCTGTTTGTTCCCTGTGTTTTCAGCAAGCAGAGAAGCTGCTGCAGACACTTTCTTGCCCCTTTTCCACAAGTGAAGTATATTTTGTACCAGTTGGTGTATTCCTCGTCTGCAGAGCAAGAGCAAAGGTTTTAGGATCTAAATTGCTTGTTTTCCATGGAAGAGCTATGTAGAACACTATGCTTTGCTGTTGCTGTGTTGGTTTTCTAAAGACACAAACCCTGTTTGTTCCCTGTGTTTTCAGCAAGCAGAGAAGCTGCTGCAGACACTTTCTTGCCCCTTTTCCACAAGTGAAGTATATTTTGTACCAGTTGGTGTATTCCTAGTCTGCAGAGCAAGAGCAAAGGTTTTAGGATCTAAATTGCTTGTTTTCCATGGAAGAGCTATGTAGAACACTATGCTTTGCTGTTGCTGTGTTGGTTTTCTCAAGACACAAGTCCTGTTGGTTGTCTGTGTTTTCAGCAAGCAGAGAAGCTGCTGCAGACACTTTCTTGCTCCTTTTCCACTAGTGAAGTATATTTTGTACCAGTTGGTGTATTCCTCGTCTGCAGAGCAAGAGCAAAGGTTTTAGGATCTAAATTGCTTGTTTTCCATGGAAGAGCTATGTAGAACACTATGCTTTGCTGTTGCTGTGTTGGTTTTCTCAAGACACAAGTCCTGTTGGTTGTCTGTGTTTGCAGCAACAGAGAAGCTGCTGCAGACACTTTCTTGCTCCTTTTCCACTAGTGAAGTATATTTTGTACCAGTTGGTGTATTCCTCGTCTGCAGAGCAAGAGCAAAGGTTTTAGGATCTAAATTGCTTGTTTTCCATGGAAGAGCTATGTAGAACACTATGCTTTGCTGTTGCTGTGTTGGTTTTCTCAAGACACAAGTCCTGTTGGTTGTCTGTGTTTGCAGCAAGCAGAGAAGCTGCTGCAGACACTTTCTTGCCCCTTTTCCACAAGTGAATTATATTTTGTACCAGTTGGTGTATTCCTCGTCTGCAGAGCAAGAGCAAAGGTGTTAGGACCTAAATTGCTTGATTTCCATGGAAGAGCTCTGTAGAACACTATGCTTTGCTGTTGCTGTGTCGGTTTTCTCAAGAAACAAACCCTGTTTGTTCTCTGTACTTGCAGCGAGCAGAGAAGCTCTTGAAGACACGTACCTGCTTTCTCCACTACTGACGTATATTTTGTACCAGTTGGTGTATTCCTCGTCTGGAGAGCAGGAGCAAAGGTTTTAGGACCTAAATTGCTTGATTTCCTTGGAAGAGATATGTAGAACACTGTGCTTTGCTGTTACTGTGTTGGTTTTCTCAAGACACAAGCCTTGTTAGTTGTATGTGTTTCCAGCGAGCAGAAAAGCTGCTGCAGACACTTTCTTGCCCCTTTTCCACAAGTGAAGTATATTTTGTACCAGTTGGTGTATTCCTCGTCTGCAGAGCAAGAGCAAAGGTTTTAGGATCTAAATTGCTTGTTTTCCATGGAAGAGCTATGTAGAACACTATGGTTTTCGGTTGCTGTGTTTGTTTTCTCAAGACACAAGCCCTGTTTGTTCTCTGTGTTTTCAGCAAGCAGAGAAGCTGCTGCAGACACTTTCTTGCTCCTTTTCCACTAGTGAAGTATATTTTGTACCAGTTGGTGTATTCCTCGTCTGGAGAGCAGGAGCAAAGGTTTTAGGACCTAGATTGCTTGATTTCCATGGAAGAGATATGTAGAACACTGTGCTTTGCTGTTGCTGTGTTGGTTTTCTCAAGACACAAACCCTGTTTGTTCCCTGTGTTTTCAGCAAGCAGAGAAGCTGCTGCAGACACTTTCTTGCCCCTTTTCCACAAGTGAAGTATATTTTGTACCAGTTGGTGTATTCCTCGTCTGCAGAGCAAGAGCAAAGGTTTTAGGATCTAAATTGCTTGTTTTCCATGGAAGAGCTATGTAGAACACTATGCTTTGCTGTTGCTGTGTTGGTTTTCTAAAGACACAAACCCTGTTTGTTCCCTGTGTTTTCAGCAAGCAGAGAAGCTGCTGCAGACACTTTCTTGCCCCTTTTCCACAAGTGAAGTATATTTTGTACCAGTTGGTGTGTTCCTCGTCTGCAGAGACGGATCAAAGGTTTTAGGACCTAAATTGCTTGATTTCATTGGAAGAGCTATTAAGAACACTATGCTTTGCTGTTGCTGTGTTGGTTTTCTAAACACACAAGCCCTGTTTTTTCCCTGTGTTTTCAGCAAGCAGAGAAGCTCTTGAAGACACGTACCTGCTTTCTCCACTACTGACGTATATTTTGTACCAGTTGGTGTGTTCCTCGTCTGCAGAGACGGATCAAAGGTTTTAGGACTTAAATTGCTTGATTTCATTGGAAGAGCTATTAAGAACACTATGCTTTGCTGTTGCTGTGTTGGTTTTCTAAAGACACAAGCCCTGTTTGTTCCCTGTGTTTTCAGCAAGCAGAGAAGCTCTTGAAGACACGTACCTGCTTTCTCCAGTACTGACGTATATTTTGTACCAGTTGGTGTGTTCCTCGTCTGCAAAACAAGAGCAAAGGTTTTAGGACTTAAATTGCTTGATTTCCATGGAAGAGCTCTGTAGAACACTATGCTTTGCTGTTGCTGTGTCGGTTTTCTCAAGACACAAGTCTTGTTGGTTGTCTGAGTTTCCAGCGAGCAGAAAAGCTGCTGCAGACACTTTCTTGCCCCTTTTCCACAAGTGAAGTATATTTTGTACCAGTTGGTGTATTCCTCGTCTGCAGAGCAAGAGCAAAGGTTTTAGGATCTAAATTGCTTGTTTTCCATGGAAGAGCTATGTAGAACACTATGCTTTGCTGTTGCTGTGTTGGTTTTCTCAAGACACAAGTCCTGTTGGTTGTCTGTGTTTGCAGCAAGCAGAGAAGCTGCTGCAGACACTTTCTTGCCCCTTTTCCACAAGTGAAGTATATTTTGTACCAGTTGGTGTGTTCCTCGACTGCAGAGCAAGAGCAAAGGTTTTAGGATCTAAATTGCTTGTTTTCCATGGAAGAGCTATGCAGAACACTATGCTTTGTTGTTGCTGTGTTGGTTTTCTCAAGAAACAAACCCTGTTTGTTCTCTGTACTTGCAGCGAGCAGAGAAGCTCTTGAAGACACGTACCTGCTTTCTCCACTACTGACGTATATTTTGTACCAGTTGGTGTATTCCTCGTCTGGAGAGCAGGAGCAAAGGTTTTAGGACCTAAATTGCTTGATTTCCTTGGAAGAGATATGTAGAACACTGTGCTTTGCTGTTGCTGTGTTGGTTTTCACAAGACACAAGTCCTGTTGGTTGTCTGTGTTTTCAGCAAGCAGAGAAGCTGCTGCAGACACTTTCTTGCCCCTTTTCCACAAGTGAAGTATATTTTGTACCAGTTGGTGTATTCCTCGTCTGCAGAGCAAGAGCAAAGGTTTTAGGATCTAAATTGCTTGTTTTCCATGGAAGAGCTATGTAGAACACTATGCTTTGCTGTTGCTGTGTTGGTTTTCCAAAGACACAAACCCTGTTTGTTCCCTGTGTTTTCAGCAAGCAGAGAAGCTGCTGCAGACACTTTCTTGCCCCTTTTCCACAAGTGAAGTATATTTTGTACCAGTTGGTGTATTCCTTGTCTGCAGAGCAAGAGCAAAGGTTTTAGGACCTAAATTGCTTGATTTCCTTGGAAGAGCTATGTAGAACACTGTGCTTTGCTGTTGCTGTGTTGGTTTTCTCAAGACACAAACCCTGTTTGTTCCCTGTGTTTTCAGCAAGCAGAGAAGCTGCTGCAGACACTTTCTTGCCCCTTTTCCACAAGTGAAGTATATTTTGTACCAGTTGGTGTATTCCTCGTCTGCAGAGCAAGAGCAAAGGTTTTAGGATCTAAATTGCTTGTTTTCCATGGAAGAGCTATGTAGAACACTATGCTTTGCTGTTGCTGTGTTGGTTTTCTAAAGACACAAACCCTGTTTGTTCCCTGTGTTTTCAGCAAGCAGAGAAGCTGCTGCAGACACTTTCTTGCCCCTTTTCCACAAGTGAAGTATATTTTGTACCAGTTGGTGTATTCCTAGTCTGCAGAGCAAGAGCAAAGGTTTTAGGATCTAAATTGCTTGTTTTCCATGGAAGAGCTATGTAGAACACTATGCTTTGCTGTTGCTGTGTTGGTTTTCTCAAGACACAAGTCCTGTTGGTTGTCTGTGTTTTCAGCAAGCAGAGAAGCTGCTGCAGACACTTTCTTGCTCCTTTTCCACTAGTGAAGTATATTTTGTACCAGTTGGTGTATTCCTCGTCTGCAGAGCAAGAGCAAAGGTTTTAGGATCTAAATTGCTTGTTTTCCATGGAAGAGCTATGTAGAACACTATGCTTTGCTGTTGCTGTGTTGGTTTTCTCAAGACACAAGTCCTGTTGGTTGTCTGTGTTTGCAGCAACAGAGAAGCTGCTGCAGACACTTTCTTGCTCCTTTTCCACTAGTGAAGTATATTTTGTACCAGTTGGTGTATTCCTCGTCTGCAGAGCAAGAGCAAAGGTTTTAGGATCTAAATTGCTTGTTTTCCATGGAAGAGCTATGTAGAACACTATGCTTTGCTGTTGCTGTGTTGGTTTTCTCAAGACACAAGTCCTGTTGGTTGTCTGTGTTTGCAGCAAGCAGAGAAGCTGCTGCAGACACTTTCTTGCCCCTTTTCCACAAGTGAAGTATATTTTGTACCAGTTGGTGTATTCCTCGTCTGCAGAGCAAGAGCAAAGGTGTTAGGACCTAAATTGCTTGATTTCCATGGAAGAGCTCTGTAGAACACTATGCTTTGCTGTTGCTGTGTCGGTTTTCTCAAGAAACAAAACCCTGTTTGTTCTCTGTACTTGCAGCGAGCAGAGAAGCTCTTGAAGACACGTACCTTCTTTCTCCACTACTGACGTATATTTTGTACCAGTTGGTGTATTCCTCGTCTGGAGAGCAGGAGCAAAGGTTTTAGGACCTAAATTGCTTGATTTCCTTGGAAGAGATATGTAGAACACTGTGCTTTGCTGTTACTGTGTTGGTTTTCTCAAGACACAAGCCTTGTTAGTTGTATGTGTTTCCAGCGAGCAGAAAAGCTGCTGCAGACACTTTCTTGCCCCTTTTCCACAAGTGAAGTATATTTTGTACCAGTTGGTGTATTCCTCGTCTGCAGAGCAAGAGCAAAGGTTTTAGGATCTAAATTGCTTGTTTTCCATGGAAGAGCTATGTAGAACACTATGGTTTTCGGTTGCTGTGTTTGTTTTCTCAAGACACAAGCCCTGTTTGTTCTCTGTGTTTTCAGCAAGCAGAGAAGCTGCTGCAGACACTTTCTTGCTCCTTTTCCACTAGTGAAGTATATTTTGTACCAGTTTGTGTATTCCTCGTCTGCAGAGCAAGAGCAAAGGTTTTAGGATCTAAATTGCTTGTTTTCCATGGAAGAGCTATGTAGAACACTATGCTTTGCTGTTGCTGTGTTGGTTTTCTCAAGACACAAGTCCTGTTGGTTGTCTGTGTTTGCAGCAAGCAGAGAAGCTGCTGCAGACACTTTCTTGCCCCTTTTTCACAAGTGAAGTATATTTTGTACCAGTTGGTGTATTCCTCGTCTGCAGAGACGGATCAAAGGTTTTAGGACCTAAATTGCTTGATTTCCATGGAAGAGCTATTAAGAACACTATGCTTTGCTGTTGCTGTGTTGGGTTTTCTAAACACACAAGCCCTGTTTGTTCCCTGTGTTTTCAGCAAGCAGAGAAGCTCTTGAAGACACGTACCTGCTTTCTCCACTACTGACGTATATTTTGTACCAGTTGGTGTGTTCCTCGTCTGCAAAGCAAGAGCAAAGGTTTTAGGACTAAAATTGCTTGATTTCCATGGAAGAGCTCTGTAGAACACTATGCTTGCTGTTACTGTGTTGGTTTTCTCAAGACACAAGTCTTGTTGGTTGTATGTGTTTCCAGCGAGCAGAAAAGCTGCTGCAGACACTTTCTTGCCCCTTTTCCACAAGTGAAGTATATTTTGTACCAGTTGGTGTATTCCTCGTCTGCAGAGCAAGAGCAAAGGTTTTAGGATCTAAATTGCTTGTTTTCCATGGAAGAGCTATGTAGAACACTATGGTTTTCGGTTGCTGTGTTTGTTTTCTCAAGACACAAGCCCCGTTTGTTCTCTGTGTTTTCAGCAAGCAGAGAAGCAGCTGCAGACACTTTCTTGCTCCTTTTCCACTAGTGAAGTATATTTTGTACCAGTTGGTGTATTCCTCGTCTGGAGAGCAGGAGCAAAGGTTTTAGGACCTAAATTGCTTGATTTTCCATGGAAGAGATATGTAGAACACTGTGCTTTGCTGTTGCTGTGTTGGTTTTCTCAAGACACAAACCCTGTTTGTTCCCTGTGTTTTCAGCAAGCAGAGAAGCTGCTGCAGACACTTTCTTGCCCTTTTCCACAAGTGAAGTATATTTTGTACCAGTTGGTGTATTCCTTGTCTGCAGAGCAAGAGCAAAGGTTTAGGATCTAAATTGCTTGTTTTCCATGGAAGAGCTATGTAGAACACTATGCTTTGCTGTTGCTGTGTTGGTTTTCTCAAGACACAAGTCCTGTTGGTTGTCTGTGTTTGCAGCAAGCAGAGAAGCTGCTGCAGACACTTTCTTGCCCCTTTTTCACAAGTGAAGTATATTTTGTACCAGTTGGTGTATTCCTCGTCTGCAGAGCAAGAGCAAAGGTGTTAGGACCTAAATTGCTTGATTTCATTGGAAGAGCTATTAAGAACACTATGCTTTGCTGTTGCTGTGTTGGTTTTCTAAAGACACAAGCCCTGTTTGTTCCCTGTGTTTTCAGCAAGCAGAGAAGCTCTTGAAGACACGTACCTGCTTTCTCCACTACTGACGTATATTTTTGTACCAGTTGGTGTGTTCCTCGTCTGCAAAGCAAGAGCAAAGGTTTAGGACTTAAATTGCTTGATTTCCATGGAAGAGCTCTGTAGAACACTATGCTTTGCTGTTGCTGTGTCGGTTTTCTCAAGACACAAGTCTTGTTGGTTGTCTGAGTTTCCAGCGAGCAGAAAAGCTGCTGCAGACACTTTCTTGCCCCTTTTCCACAAGTGAAGTATATTTTGTACCAGTTGGTGTATTCCTCGTCTGCAGAGCAAGAGCAAAGGTTTTAGGATCTAAATTGCTTGTTTTCCATGGAAGAGCTATGTAGAACACTATGCTTTGCTGTTGCTGTGTTGGTTTTCTAAAGACACAAACCCTGTTTGTTCCCTGTGTTTTCAGCAAGCAGAGAAGCTGCTGCAGACACTTTCTTGCCCCTTTTCCACAAGTGAAGTATATTTTGTACCAGTTGGTGTATTCCTTGTCTGCAGAGCAAGAGCAAAGGTTTTAGGATCTAAATTGCTTGTTTTCCATGGAAGAGCTCTGTAGAACACTATGCTTTGCTGTTGCTGTGTTGGTTTTCTCAAGACACAAGTCCTGTTGGTTGTCTGTGTTTGCAGCAAGCAGAGAAGCTGCTGCAGACACTTTCTTGCCCCTTTTCCACAAGTGAAGTATATTTTGTACCAGTTGGTGTATTCCTCGTCTGCAGAGCAAGAGCAAAGGTTTTAGGATCTAAATTGCTTGTTTTCCATGGAAGAGCTCTGTAGAACACTATGCTTTGCTGTTGCTGTGTTGGTTTTCTCAAGACACAAGTCCTGTTGGTTGTCTGTGTTTGCAGCAAGCAGAGAAGCTGCTGCAGACACTTTCTTGCCCCTTTTTCACAAGTGAAGTATATTTTGTACCAGTTGGTGTGTTCCTCGTCTGCAGAGACGGATCAAAGGTTTTAGGATCTAAATTGCTTGATTTCATTGGAAGAGCTATTAAGAACACTATGCTTTGCTGTTGCTGTGTTGGTTTTCTAAAGACACAAGCCCTGTTTGTTCCCTGTGTTTTCAGCAAGCAGAGAAGCTCTTGAAGACACGTACCTGCTTTCTCCACTACTGACGTATATTTTGTACCAGTTGGTGTGTTCCTCGTCTGCAGAGCAAGAGCAAAGGTGTTAGGACCTAAATTGCTTGATTTCCATGGAAGAGCTCTGTAGAACACTATGCTTTGCTGTTGCTGTGTTGGTTTTCTCAAGAAACAAACCCTGTTTGTTCTCTGTACTTGCAGCGAGCAGAGAAGCTCTTGAAGACACGTACCTGCTTTCTCCACTACTGACGTATATTTTGTACCAGTTGGTGTATTCCTCGTCTGGAGAGCAGGAGCAAAGGTTTTAGGACCTAAATTGCTTGATTTCCTTGGAAGAGATATGTAGAACACTGTGCTTTGCTGTTACTGTGTTGGTTTACTCAAGACACAAGCCTTGTTAGTTGTATGTGTTTCCAGCGAGCAGAAAAGCTGCTGCAGACACTTTCTTGCCCCTTTTCCACAACTGAAGTATATTTTGTACCAGTTGGTGTGTTCCTCGTCTGCAGAGCAAGAGCAAAGGTTTTAGGATCTAAATTGCTTGTTTTCCATGGAAGAGCTATGTAGAACACTATGGTTTTCGGTTGCTGTGTTTGTTTTCTCAAGACACAAGCCCTGTTTGTTCTCTGTGTTTTCAGCAAGCAGAGAAGCTGCTGCAGACACTTTCTTGCTCCTTTTCCACTAGTGAAGTATATTTTGTACCAGTTGGTGTATTCCTCGTCTGCAGAGCAAGAGCAAAGGTTTTAGGACCTAAATTGCTTGATTTCCTTGGAAGAGATATGTAGAACACTGTGCTTTGCTGTTGCTGTGTTGGTTTTCTCAAGACACAAAACCTGTTTCTTCCCTGTGTTTTCAGCAAGCAGAGAAGCTGCTGCAGACACTTTCTTGCCCCTTTTCCACAAGTGAAGTATATTTTGTACCAGTTGGTGTATTCCTCGTCTGCAGAGCAAGAGCAAAGGTTTTAGGATCTAAATTGCTTGTTTTCCAATGGAAGAGCTATGTAGAACACTATGCTTTGCTGTTGCTGTGTTGGTTTTCTCAAGACACAAACCCTGTTTGTTCCCTGTGTTTTCAGCAAGCAGAGAAGCTGCTGCAGACACTTTCTTGCCCCTTTTCCACAAGTGAAGTATATTTTGTACCAGTTGGTGTATTCCTTGTCTGCAGAGCAAGAGCAAAGGTTTTAGGATCTAAATTGCTTGTTTTCCAAGGAAGAGCTATGTAGAACACTATGCTTTGCTGTTGCTGTGTTGGTTTTCTCAAGACACAAGTCCTGTTGGTTTTCTGTGTTTGCAGCAAGCAGAGAAGCTGCTGCAGACACTTTCTTGCTCCTTTTCCACAAGTGAAGTATATTTTGTACCAGTTGGTGTATTCCTCGTCTGCAGAGCAAGAGCAAAGGTTTTAGGATCTAAATTGCTTGTTTTCCATGGAAGAGCTATGTAGAACACTATGCTTTGCTGTTGCTGTGTTGGTTTTCTAAAGACACAAACCCTGTTTGTTCCCTGTGTTTTCAGCAAGCAGAGAAGCTGCTGCAGACACTTTCTTGCCCCTTTTCCACAAGTGAAGTATATTTTGTACCAGTTGGTGCATTCCTCGTCTGCAGAGCAAGAGCAAAGGTGTTAGGACCTAAATTGCTTGATTTCCATGGAAGAGCTCTGTAGAACACTATGCTTTTCTGTTGCTGTGTCGGTTTTCTCAAGAAACAAACCCTGTTTGTTCTCTGTACTTGCAGCGAGCAGAGAAGCTCTTGAAGACACGTACCTGCTTTCTCCACTACTGACGTATATTTTGTACCAGTTGGTGTGTTCCTCGTCTGCAAAACAAGAGCAAAGGTTTTAGGACCTAAATTGCTTGATTTCCTTGGAAGAGATATGTAGAACACTGTGCTTTGCTGTTACTGTGTTGGTTTTCTCAAGACACAAGCCTTGCTAGTTGTATGTGTTTCCAGCGAGCAGAAAAGCTGCTGCAGACACTTTCTTGCCCCTTTTCCACAAGTGAAGTATATTTTGTACCAGTTGGTGTATTCCTCGTCTGCAGAGCAAGAGCAAAGGTTTTAGGATCTAAATTGCTTGTTTTCCATGGAAGAGCTATGTAGAACACTATGGTTTTCGGTTGCTGTGTTTGTTTTCTCAAGACACAAGCCCTGTTTGTTCTCTGTGTTTTCAGCAAGCAGAGAAGCTGCTGCAGACACTTTCTTGCTCCTTTTCCACTAGTGAAGTATATTTTGTACCAGTTTGTGTATTCCTCGTCTGCAGAGCAAGAGCAAAGGTTTTAGGATCTAAATTGCTTGTTTTCCATGGAAGAGCTATGTAGAACACTATGCTTTGCTGTTGCTGTGTTGGTTTTCTAAACACACAAGCCCTGTTTGTTCCCTGTGTTTTCAGCAAGCAGAGAAGCTCTTGAAGACACGTACCTGCTTTCTCCACTACTGACGTATATTTTGTACCAGTTGGTGTGTTCCTCGTCTGCAAAGCAAGAGCAAAGGTTTTAGGACTTAAATTGCTTGATTTCCATGGAAGAGCTATGTAGAACACTATGCTTTGCTGTTGCTGTGTTGGTTTTCTCAAGACACAAGTCCTGTTGGTTGTCTGTGTTTGCAGCAACAGAGAAGCTGCTGCAGACACTTTCTTGCTCCTTTTCCACTAGTGAAGTATATTTTGTACCAGTTGGTGTATTCCTCGTCTGCAGAGCAAGAGCAAAGGTTTTAGGATCTAAATTGCTTGTTTTCCATGGAAGAGCTATGTAGAACACTATGCTTTGCTGTTGCTGTGTTGGTTTTCTCAAGACACAAGTCCTGTTTGTTCTCTGTGTTTTCAGCAAGCAGAGAAGCTGCTGCAGACACTTTCTTGCTCCTTTTCCACTAGTGAAGTATATTTTGTACCAGTTGGTGTATTCCTCGTCTGCAGAGCAAGAGCAAAGGTTTTAGGATCTAAATTGCTTGTTTTCCATGGAAGAGCTATGTAGAACACTATGCTTTGCTGTTGCTGTGTTGGTTTTCTCAAGACACAAGCCCTGTTGGTGGTCTGTGTTTTCAGCAAGCAGAGAAGCTCTTGAAGACACGTACCTGCTTTCTCCACTACTGACGTATATTTTGTACCAGTTGGTGTGTTCCTCGTCTGCAAAGAAAGAGCTAATGTGTTAGGACCTAAATTGCTTGATTTCCATGGAAGAGCTCTGTAGAACACTATGCTTTGCTGTTGCTGTGTTGGTTTTCTAAAGACACAAGTCCTGTTGGTTGTCTGTGTTTGCAGCAAGCAGAGAAGCTGCTGCAGACACTTTCTTGCTCCTTTTCCACTAGTGAAGTATATTTTGTACCAGTTGGTGTATTCCTCGTCTGCAGAGCAAGAGCAAAGGTTTTAGGATCTAAATTGCTTGTTTTCCATGGAAGAGCTATGTAGAACACTATGCTTTGCTGTTGCTGTGTTGGTTTTCTCAAGACACAAACCCTGTTTGTTCTCTGTGTTTTCAGCAAGCAGAGAAGCTGCTGCAGACACTTTCTTGCTCCTTTTCCACTAGTGAAGTATATTTTGTACCAGTTGGTGTGTTCCTCGTCTGCAGAGACGGATCAAAGGTTTTAGGACTTAAATTGCTTGATTTCATTGGAAGAGCTATTAAGAACACTATGCTTTGCTGTTGCTGTGTTGGTTTTCTAAAGACACAAGCCCTGTTTGTTCCCTGTGTTTTCAGCAAGCAGTGAAGCTCTTGAAGACACGTACCTGCTTTCTCCACTACTGACGTATATTTTGTACCAGTTGGTGTGTTCCTCGTCTGCAAAGCAAGAGCAAAGGTTTTAGGACTTAAATTGCTTGATTTCCATGGAAGAGCTCTGTAGAACACTATGCTTTGCTGTTGCTGTGTCGGTTTTCTCAAGACACAAGTCTTGTTGGTTGTCTGAGTTTCCAGCGAGCAGAAAAGCTGCTGCAGACACTTTCTTGCCCCTTTTCCACAAGTGAAGTATATTTTGTACCAGTTGGTGTATTCCTCGTCTGCAGAGCAAGAGCAAAGGTTTTAGGATCTAAATTGCTTGTTTTCCATGGAAGAGCTATGTAGAACACTATGCTTTGCTGTTGCTGTGTTGGTTTTCTAAGACACAAACCCTGTTTGTTCCCTGTGTTTTCAGCAAGCAGAGAAGCTGCTGCAGACACTTTCTTGCCCCTTTTCCACAAGTGAAGTATATTTTGTACCAGTTGGTGTATTCCTTGTCTGCAGAGCAAGAGCAAAGGTTTTAGGATCTAAATTGCTTGTTTTCCATGGAAGAGCTATGTAGAACACTATGCTTTGCTGTTGCTGTGTTGGTTTTCTCAAGACACAAGTCCTGTTGGTTGTCTGTGTTTGCAGCAAGCAGAGAAGCTGCTGCAGACACTTTCTTGCCCCTTTTTCACAAGTGAAGTATATTTTGTACCAGTTGGTGTGTTCCTCGTCTGCAGAGACGGATCAAAGGTTTTAGGATCTAAATTGCTTGATTTCATTGGAAGAGCTATTAAGAACACTATGATTTGCTGTTGCTGTGTTGGTTTTCTAAACACACAAGCCCTGTTTGTTCCCTGTGTTTTCAGCAAGCAGAGAAGCTCTTGAAGACACGTACCTGCTTTCTCCACTACTGACGTATATTTTGTACCAGTTGGTGTGTTCCTCGTCTGCAAAGCAAGAGCAAAGGTTTTAGGACTAAAATTGCTTGATTTCCATGGAAGAGCTCTGTAGAACACTATGCTTTGCTGTTACTGTGTTGGTTTTCTCAAGACACAAGTCTTGTTGGTTGTATGTGTTTCCAGCGAGCAGAAAAGCTGCTGCAGACACTTTCTTGCCTGTTTTCCACAAGTGAAGTATATTTTGTACCAGTTGGTGTATTCCTCGTCTGCAGAGCAAGAGCAAAGGTTTTAGGATCTAAATTGCTTGTTTTCCATGGAAGAGCTATTAAGAACACTATGCTTTGCTGTTGCTGTGTTGGTTTTCTAAAGACACAAACCCTGTTTGTTCCCTGTGTTTTCAGCAAGCAGAGAAGCTGCTGCAGACACTTTCTTGCCCCTTTTCCACAAGTGAAGTATATTTTGTACCAGTTGGTGTATTCCTCTTCTGCAGAGCAAGAGCAAAGGTTTTAGGATCTAAATTGCTTGTTTTCCATGGAAGAGCTCTGTAGAACACTATGCTTTGCTGTTGCTGTGTCGGTTTTCTCAAGACACAAGTCCTGTTGGTTGTCTGTGTTTGCAGCAAGCAGAGAAGCTGCTGCAGACACTTTCTTGCCCCTTTTTCACAAGTGAAGTATATTTTGTACCAGTTGGTGTGTTCCTCGTCTGCAAAGCAAGAGCAAATGTGTTTGGACCTAAATTGCTTGATTTCCATGGAAGAGCTCTGTAGAACACTATGCTTTGCTGTTGCTGTGTTGGTTTTCTCAAGAAACAAACCCTGTTTGTTCTCTGTACTTGCAGCGAGCAGAGAAGCTCTTGAAGACACGTACCTGCTTTCTCCACTACTGACGTATATTTTGTACCAGTTGGTGTATTCCTCGTCTGGAGAGCAGGAGCAAAGGTTTTAGGATCTAAATTGCTTGTTTTCCATGGAAGAGCTATGTAGAACACTATGCTTTGCTGTTGCTGTGTTGGTTTTCTAAAGACACAAACCCTGTTTGTTCCCTGTGTTTTCAGCAAGCAGAGAAGCTGCTGCAGACACTTTCTTGCCCCTTTTCCACAAGTGAAGTATATTTTGTACCAGTTGGTGCATTCCTCGTCTGCAGAGCAAGAGCAAAGGTGTTAGGACCTAAATTGCTTGATTTCCATGGAAGAGCTCTGTAGAACACTATGCTTTGCTGTTGCTGTGTCGGTTTTCTCAAGAAACAAACCCTGTTTGTTCTCTGTACTTGCAGCGAGCAGAGAAGCTCTTGAAGACACGTACCTGCTTTCTCCACTACTGACGTATATTTTGTACCAGTTGGTGTATTCCTCGTCTGGAGAGCAGGAGCAAAGGTTTTAGGACCTAAATTGCTTGATTTCCTTGGAAGAGATATGTAGAACACTGTGCTTTGCTGTTACTGTGTTGGTTTTCTCAAGACACAAGCCTTGCTAGTTGTATGTGTTTCCAGCGAGCAGAAAAGCTGCTGCAGACACTTTCTTGCCCCTTTTCCACAAGTGAAGTATATTTTGTACCAGTTGGTGTATTCCTCGTCTGCAGAGCAAGAGCAAAGGTTTTAGGATCTAAATTGCTTGTTTTCCATGGAAGAGCTATGTAGAACACTATGGTTTTCGGTTGCTGTGTTTGTTTTCTCAAGACACAAGCCCTGTTTGTTCTCTGTGTTTTCAGCAAGCAGAGAAGCTGCTGCAGACACTTTCTTGCTCCTTTTCCACTAGTGAAGTATATTTTGTACCAGTTTGTGTATTCCTCGTCTGCAGAGCAAGAGCAAAGGTTTTAGGATCTAAATTGCTTGTTTTCCATGGAAGAGCTATGTAGAACACTATGCTTTGCTGTTGCTGTGTTGGTGTTCTAAACACACAAGCCCTGTTTGTTCCCTGTGTTTTCAGCAAGCAGAGAAGCTCTTGAAGACACGTACCTGCTTTCTCCACTACTGACGTATATTTTGTACCAGTTGGTGTGTTCCTCGTCTGCAAAGCAAGAGCAAAGGTTTTAGGACTTAAATTGCTTGATTTCCATGGAAGAGCTATGTAGAACACTGTGCTTTGCTGTTACTGTGTTGGTTTTCTCAAGACACAAGTCTTGTTGGTTGTCTGAGTTTCCAGCGAGCAGAAAAGCTGCTGCAGACACTTTCTTGCCCCTTTTCCACAAGTGAAGTATATTTTGTACCAGTTGGTGTATTCCTCGTCTGCAGAGCAAGAGCAAAGGTTTTAGGATCTAAATTGCTTGTTTTCCATGGAAGAGCTATGTAGAACACTATGGTTTTCGGTTGCTGTGTTTGTTTTCTCAAGACACAAGCCCTGTTTGTTCTCTGTGTTTTCAGCAAGCAGAGAAGCTGCTGCAGACACTTTCTTGCTCCTTTTCCACTAGTGAAGTATATTTTGTACCAGTTGGTGTATTCCTCGTCTGCAGAGCAAGAGCAAAGGTTTTAGGATCTAAATTGCTTGTTTTCCATGGAAGAGCTATGTAGAACACTATGCTTTGCTGTTGCTGTGTTGGTTTTCTCAAGACACAAGCCCTGTTGGTGGTCTGTGTTTTCAGCAAGCAGAGAAGCTCTTGAAGACACGTACCTGCTTTCTCCACTACTGACGTATATTTTGTACCTGTTAGTGTGTTCCTCGTCTGCAGAGCAAGAGCAAAGGTTTTAGGATTTAAATTTCTTGATTTCCATGGAAGAGTTCTGTAGAACACTATGCTTTTCTGTTACTGTGTTGGTTTTCTCAAGACACAAGTCTTGCTGGTTGTCTGAGTTTCCAGCGAGCAGAAAAGCTGCTGCAGACACTTTCTTGCCCCTTTTCCACAAGTGAAGTATATTTTGTACCAGTTGGTGTATTCCTCGTCTGCAGGGCAAGAGCAAAGGTGTTAGGACCTAAATTGCTTGATTTCCATGGAAGAGCTATGTAGAACACTATGCTTTGCTGTTGCTGTGTCGGTTTTCTCAAGAAACAAACCCTGTTTGTTCTCTGTACTTGCAGCGAGCAGAGAAGCTCTTGAAGACACGTACCTGCTTTCTCCACTACTGACGTATATTTTGTACCAGTTGGTGTATTCCTCGTCTGGAGAGCAGGAGCAAAGGTTTTAGGACCTAAATTGCTTGATTTCCTTGGAAGAGATATGTAGAACACTGTGCTTTGCTGTTACTGTGTTGGTTTTCTCAAGACACAAGCCTTGTTAGTTGTATGTGTTTCCAGCGAGCAGAAAAGCTGCTGCAGACACTTTCTTGCCCCTTTTCCACTAGTGAAGTATATTTTGTACCAGTTTGTGTATTCCTCGTCTGCAGAGCAAGAGCAAAGGTTTTAGGATCTAAATTGCTTGTTTTCCATGGAAGAGCTATGTAGAACACTATGCTTTGCTGTTGCTGTGTTGGTTTTCTCAAGACACAAGTCCTGTTGGTTGTCTGTGTTTGCAGCAAGCAGAGAAGCTGCTGCAGACACTTTCTTGCCCCTTTTTCACAAGTGAAGTATATTTTGTACCAGTTTGTCTGTTCCTCGTCTGCAGAGACGGATCAAAGCTTTTAGGACTTAAATTGCTTGATTTCATTGGAAGAGCTATTAAGAACACTATGCTTTGCTGTTGCTGTGTTGGTTTTCTAAAGACACAAGCCCTGTTTGTTCCCTGTGTTTTCAGCAAGCAGAGAAGCTCTTGAAGACACGTACCTGCTTTCTCCACTACTGACGTATATTTTGTACCAGTTGGTGTATTCCTCGTCTGCAGAGCAAGAGCAAAGGTTTTAGGATCTAAATTGCTTGTTTTCCATGGAAGAGCTATGTAGAACACTATGCTTTGCTGTTGCTGTGTTGGTTTTCTCAAGACACAAACCCTGTTTGTTCCCTGTGTTTTCAGCAAGCAGAGAAGCTGCTGCAGACACTTTCTTGCCCCTTTTCCACAAGTGAAGTATATTTTGTACCAGTTGGTGTATTCCTTGTCTGCAGAGCAAGAGCAAAGGTTTTAGGATCTAAATTGCTTGTTTTCCATGGAAGAGCTATGTAGAACACTATGCTTTGCTGTTGCTGTGTTGGTTTTCTCAAGACACAAGTCCTGTTGGTTGTCTGTGTTTGCAGCAAGCAGAGAAGCTGCTGCAGACACTTTCTTGCCCCTTTTCCACAAGTGAAGTATATTTTGTACCAGTTGGTGTATTCCTCGTCTGCAGAGCAAGAGCAAAGGTGTTAGGACCTAAATTGCTTGATTTCCATGGAAGAGCTCTGTAGAACACTATGCTTTGCTGTTGCTGTGTCGGTTTTCTCAAGAAACAAAACCTGTTTGTTCTCTGTACTTGCAGCGAGCAGAGAAGCTCTTGAAGACACGTACCCGCTTTCTCCACTACTGACGTATATTTTGTACCAGTTGGTGTATTCCTCGTCTGGAGAGCAGGAGCAAAGGTTTTAGGACCTAAATTGCTTGATTTCCTTGGAAGAGATATGTAGAACACTGTGCTTTGCTGTTACTGTGTTGGTTTTCTCAAGACACAAGCCTTGTTAGTTGTATGTGTTTCCAGCGAGCAGAAAAGCTGTTGCAGACACTTTCTTGCCTGTTTTCCACAAGTGAAGTATATTTTGTACCAGTTGGTGTATTCCTCGTCTGCAGAGCAAGAGCAAAGGTTTTAGGATCTAAATTGCTTGTTTTCCATGGAAGAGCTATGTAGAACACTATGGTTTTCGGTTGCTGTGTTTGTTTTCTCAAGACACAAGCCCTGTTTGTTCTCTGTGTTTTCAGCAAGCAGAGAAGCTGCTGCAGACACTTTCTTGCCCCTTTTCCACAAGTGAAGTATATTTTGTACCAGTTGGTGTATTCCTCGTCTGCAGAGCAAGAGCAAAGGTTTTAGGATCTAAATTGCTTGTTTTCCATGGAAGAGCTATGTAGAACACTATGCTTTGCTGTTGCTGTGTTGGTTTTCTCAAGACACAAACCCTGTTTGTTCCCTGTGTTTTCAGCAAGCAGAGAAGCTGCTGCAGACACTTTCTTGCCCCTTTTCCACAAGTGAAGTATATTATGTACCAGTTGGTGTATTCCTCGTCTGGAGAGCAAGAGCAAAGGTTTTAGGATCTAAATTGCTTGTTTTCCATGGAAGAGCTATGTAGAACACTATGCTTTGTTGTTGCTGTGTTGGTTTTCTCAAGACACAAACCCTGTTTGTTCCCTGTGTTTTCAGCAAGCAGAGAAGCTGCTGCAGACACTTTCTTGCCCCTTTTCCACAAGTGAAGTATATTTTGTACCAGTTGGTGTATTCCTCGTCTGCAGAGCAAGAGCAAAGGTTTTAGGATCTAAATTGCTTGTTTTCCATGGAAGAGCTATGTAGAACACTATGCTTTGCTGTTGCTGTGTTGGTTTTCTCAAGACACAAGTCCTGTTGGTTGTCTGTGTTTGCAGCAAGCAGAGAAGCTGCTGCAGACACTTTCTTGCCCCTTTTCCACAAGTGAAGTATATTTTGTACCAGTTGGTGTATTCCTCGTCTGCAGAGCAAGAGCAAAGGTTTTAGGATCTAAATTGCTTGTTTTCCATGGAAGAGCTATGTAGAACACTATGCTTTGCTGTTGCTGTGTTGGTTTTCTAAAGACACAAACCCTGTTTGTTCCCTGTGTTTTCAGCAAGCAGAGAAGCTGCTGCAGACACTTTCTTGCCCCTTTTCCACAAGTGAAGTATATTTTGTACCAGTTGGTGTATTCCTTGTCTGCAGAGCAAGAGCAAAGGTTTTAGGATCTAAATTGCTTGTTTTCCATGGAAGAGCTATGTAGAACACTATGCTTTGCTGTTGCTGTGTTGGTTTTCTCAAGACACAAGTCCTGTTGGTTGTCTGTGTTTGCAGCAAGCAGAGAAGCTGCTGCAGACACTTTCTTGCCCCTTTTCCACAAGTGAAGTATATTTTGTACCAGTTGGTGTATTCCTCGTCTGCAGAGCAAGAGCAAAGGTGTTAGGACCTAAATTGCTTGATTTCCATGGAAGAGCTCTGTAGAACACTATGCTTTGCTGTTGCTGTGTCGGTTTTCTCAAGAAACAAAACCTGTTTGTTCTCTGTACTTGCAGCGAGCAGAGAAGCTCTTGAAGACACGTACCCGCTTTCTCCACTACTGACGTATATTTTGTACCAGTTGGTGTATTCCTCGTCTGGAGAGCAGGAGCAAAGGTTTTAGGACCTAAATTGCTTGATTTCCTTGGAAGAGATATGTAGAACACTGTGCTTTGCTGTTACTGTGTTGGTTTTCTCAAGACACAAGCCTTGTTAGTTGTATGTGCTTCCAGCGAGCAGAAAAGCTGTTGCAGACACTTTCTTGCCTGTTTTCCACAAGTGAAGTATATTTTGTACCAGTTGGTGTATTCCTCGTCTGCAGAGCAAGAGCAAAGGTTTTAGGACTTAAATTGCTTGTTTTCCATGGAAGAGCTATGTAGAACACTATGGTTTTCGGTTGCTGTGTTTGTTTTCTCAAGACACAAGCCCTGTTTGTTCTCTGTGTTTTCAGCAAGCAGAGAAGCTGCTGCAGACACTTTCTTGCCCCTTTTCCACAAGTGAAGTATATTTTGTACCAGTTGGTGTATTCCTCGTCTGCAGAGCAAGAGCAAAGGTTTTAGGATCTAAATTGCTTGTTTTCCATGGAAGAGCTATGTAGAACACTATGCTTTGCTGTTGCTGTGTTGGTTTTCTCAAGACACAAACCCTGTTTGTTCCCTGTGTTTTCAGCAAGCAGAGAAGCTGCTGCAGACACTTTCTTGCCCCTTTTCCACAAGTGAAGTATATTATGTACCAGTTGGTGTATTCCTCGTCTGGAGAGCAAGAGCAAAGGTTTTAGGATCTAAATTGCTTGTTTTCCATGGAAGAGCTATGTAGAACACTATGCTTTGTTGTTGCTGTGTTGGTTTTCTCAAGACACAAACCCTGTTTGTTCCCTGTGTTTTCAGCAAGCAGAGAAGCTGCTGCAGACACTTTCTTGCCCCTTTTCCACAAGTGAAGTATATTTTGTACCAGTTGGTGTATTCCTCGTCTGCAGAGCAAGAGCAAAGGTTTTAGGATCTAAATTGCTTGTTTTCCATGGAAGAGCTATGTAGAACACTATGCTTTGCTGTTGCTGTGTTGGTTTTCTAAAGACACAAACCCTGTTTGTTCCCTGTGTTTTCAGCAAGCAGAGAAGCTGCTGCAGACACTTTCTTGCCCCTTTTCCACAAGTGAAGTATATTTTGTACCAGTTGGTGCATTCCTCGTCTGCAGAGCAAGAGCAAAGGTGTTAGGACCTAAATTGCTTGATTTCCATGGAAGAGCTCTGTAGAACACTATGCTTTGCTGTTGCTGTGTCTGTTTTCTCAAGAAACAAACCCTGTTTGTTCTCTGTACTTGCAGCGAGCAGAGAAGCTCTTGAAGACACGTACCTGCTTTCTCCACTACTGACGTATATTTTGTACCAGTTGGTGTATTCCTCGTCTGGAGAGCAGGAGCAAAGGTTTTAGGACCTAAATTGCTTGATTTCCTTGGAAGAGATATGTAGAACACTGTGCTTTGCTGTTACTGTGTTGGTTTTCTCAAGACACAAGCCTTGCTAGTTGTATGTGTTTCCAGCGAGCAGAAAAGCTGCTGCAGACACTTTCTTGCCCCTTTTCCACAAGTGAAGTATATTTTGTACCAGTTGGTGTATTCCTCGTCTGCAGAGCAAGAGCAAAGGTTTTAGGATCTAAATTGCTTGTTTTCCATGGAAGAGCTATGTAGAACACTATGGTTTTCGGTTGCTGTGTTTGTTTTCTCAAGACACAAGCCCTGTTTGTTCTCTGTGTTTTCAGCAAGCAGAGAAGCTCTTGAAGACACGTACTGCTTTCTCCACTACTGACGTATATTTTGTACCAGTTGGTGTATTCCTCGTCTGCAGAGCAAGAGCAAAGGTTTTAGGATCTAAATTGCTTGTTTTCCATGGAAGAGCTATGTAGAACACTATGCTTTGCTGTTGCTGTGTTGGTTTTCTCAAGACACAAACCCTGTTTGTTCCCTGTGTTTTCAGCAAGCAGAGAAGCTGCTGCAGACACTTTCTTGCCCCTTTTCCACAAGTGAAGTGTATTTTGTACCAGTTGGTGTATTCCTTGTCTGCAGAGCAAGAGCAAAGGTTTTAGGATCTAAATTGCTTGTTTTCCATGGAAGAGCTATGTAGAACACTATGCTTTGCTGTTGCTGTGTTGGTTTTCTCAAGACACAAGTCCTGTTGGTTGTCTGTGTTTGCAGCAAGCAGAGAAGCTGCTGCAGACACTTTCTTGCCCCTTTTCCACAAGTGAAGTATATTTTGTACCAGTTGGTGTATTCCTCGTCTGCAGAGCAAGAGCAAAGGTGTTAGGACCTAAATTGCTTGATTTCCATGGAAGAGCTCTGTAGAACACTATGCTTTGCTGTTGCTGTGTCGGTTTTCTCAAGAAACAAAACCTGTTTGTTCTCTGTACTTGCAGCGAGCAGAGAAGCTCTTGAAGACACGTACCTGCTTTCTCCACTACTGACGTATATTTTGTACCAGTTGGTGTATTCCTCGTCTGGAGAGCAGGAGCAAGGTTTTAGGACCTAAATTGCTTGATTTCCTTGGAAGAGATATGTAGAACACTGTGCTTTGCTGTTACTGTGTTGGTTTTCTCAAGACACAAGCCTTGTTAGTTGTATGTGTTTCCAGCGAGCAGAAAAGCTGTTGCAGACACTTTCTTGCCTGTTTTCCACAAGTGAAGTATATTTTGTACCAGTTGGTGTATTCCTCGTCTGCAGAGCAAGAGCAAAGGTTTTAGGACTTAAATTGCTTGTTTTCCATGGAAGAGCTATGTAGAACACTATGGTTTTCGGTTGCTGTGTTTGTTTTCTCAAGACACAAGCCCTGTTTGTTCTCTGTGTTTTCAGCAAGCAGAGAAGCTGCTGCAGACACTTTCTTGCCCCTTTTCCACAAGTGAAGTATATTTTGTACCAGTTGGTGTATTCCTCGTCTGCAGAGCAAGAGCAAAGGTTTTAGGATCTAAATTGCTTGTTTTCCATGGAAGAGCTATGTAGAACACTATGCTTTGCTGTTGCTGTGTTGGTTTTCTCAAGACACAAACCCTGTTTGTTCCCTGTGTTTTCAGCAAGCAGAGAAGCTGCTGCAGACACTTTCTTGCCCCTTTTCCACAAGTGAAGTATATTTTGTACCAGTTGGTGTATTCCTCGTCTGGAGAGCAAGAGCAAAGGTTTTAGGATCTAAATTGCTTGTTTTCCATGGAAGAGCTATGTAGAACACTATGCTTTGTTGTTGCTGTGTTGGTTTTCTCAAGACACAAACCCTGTTTGTTCCCTGTGTTTTCAGCAAGCAGAGAAGCTGCTGCAGACACTTTCTTGCCCCTTTTCCACAAGTGAAGTATATTTTGTACCAGTTGGTGTATTCCTCGTCTGCAGAGCAAGAGCAAAGGTTTTAGGATCTAAATTGCTTGTTTTCCATGGAAGAGCTATGTAGAACACTATGCTTTGCTGTTGCTGTGTCTGTTTTCTCAAGAAACAAACCCTGTTTGTTCTCTGTACTTGCAGCGAGCAGAGAAGCTCTTGAAGACACGTACCTGCTTTCTCCACTACTGACGTATATTTTGTACCAGTTGGTGTATTCCTCGTCTGGAGAGCAGGAGCAAAGGTTTTAGGACCTAAATTGCTTGATTTCCTTGGAAGAGATATGTAGAACACTGTGCTTTGCTGTTACTGTGTTGGTTTTCTCAAGACACAAGCCTTGCTAGTTGTATGTGTTTCCAGCGAGCAGAAAAGCTGCTGCAGACACTTTCTTGCCCCTTTTCCACAAGTGAAGTATATTTTGTACCAGTTGGTGTATTCCTCGTCTGCAGAGCAAGAGCAAAGGTTTTAGGATCTAAATTGCTTGTTTTCCATGGAAGAGCTATGTAGAACACTATGGTTTTCGGTTGCTGTGTTTGTTTTCTCAAGACACAAGCCCTGTTTGTTCTCTGTGTTTTCAGCAAGCAGAGAAGCTGCTGCAGACACTTTCTTGCTCCTTTTCCACTAGTGAAGTATATTTTGTACCAGTTTGTGTATTCCTCGTCTGCAGAGCAAGAGCAAAGGTTTTAGGATCTAAATTGCTTGTTTTCCATGGAAGAGCTATGTAGAACACTATGCTTTGCTGTTGCTGTGTTGGTTTTCTAAACACACAAGCCCTGTTTGTTCCCTGTGTTTTCAGCAAGCAGAGAAGCTCTTGAAGACACGTACCTGCTTTCTCCACTACTGACGTATATTTTGTACCAGTTGGTGTGTTCCTCGTCTGCAAAGCAAGAGCAAAGGTTTTAGGACTTAAATTGCTTGATTTCCATGGAAGAGCTATGTAGAACACTGTGCTTTGCTGTTACTGTGTTGGTTTTCTCAAGACACAAGTCTTGTTGGTTGTCTGAGTTTCCAGCGAGCAGAAAAGCTGCTGCAGACACTTTCTTGCCCCTTTTCCACAAGTGAAGCATATTTTGTACCAGTTGGTGTATTCCTCGTCTGCAGAGCAAGAGCAAAGGTTTTAGGATCTAAATTGCTTGTTTTCCATGGAAGAGCTATGTAGAACACTATGGTTTTCGGTTGCTGTGTTTGTTTTCTCAAGACACAAGCCCTGTTTGTTCTCTGTGTTTTCAGCAAGCAGAGAAGCTGCTGCAGACACTTTCTTGCTCCTTTTCCACTAGTGAAGTATATTTTGTACCAGTTGGTGTATTCCTCGTCTGCAGAGCAAGAGCAAAGGTTTTAGGATCTAAATTGCTTGTTTTCCATGGAAGAGCTATGTAGAACACTATGCTTTGCTGTTGCTGTGTTGGTTTTCTCAAGACACAAGCCCTGTTGGTGGTCTGTGTTTTCAGCAAGCAGAGAAGCTCTTGAAGACACGTACCTGCTTTCTCCACTACTGACGTATATTTTGTACCAGTTGGTGTGTTCCTCGTCTGCAAAGAAAGAGCTAATGTGTTAGGACCTAAATTGCTTGATTTCCATGGAAGAGCTCTGTAGAACACTATGCTTTGCTGTTGCTGTGTTGGTTTTCTCAAGACACAAGTCCTGTTGGTTGTCTGTGTTTGCAGCAAGCAGAGAAGCTGCTGCAGACACTTTCTTGCCCCTTTTCCACAAGTGAAGTATATTTTGTACCAGTTGGTGTGTTCCTCGTCTGCAGAGCAAGAGCAAAGGTTTTAGGGTCTAAATTGCTTGTTTTCCATGGAAGAGCTATGTAGAACACTAGGCTTTGCTGTTGCTGTGTTGGTTTTCTAAAGACACAAGTCCTGTTTGTTCCCTGTGTTTTCAGCAAGCAGAGAAGCTGCTGCAGACACTTTCTTGCCCCTTTTCCACAAGTGAAGTATATTTTGTACCAGTTGGTGTATTCCTCGTCTGCAGAGCAAGAGCAAAGGTTTTAGGATCTAAATTGCTTGTTTTCCATGGAAGAGCTATGTAGAACACTATGCTTTGCTGTTGCTGTGTTGGTTTTCTAAAGACACAAACCCTGTTTGTTCCCTGTGTTTTCAGCAAGCAGAGAAGCTGCTGCAGACACTTTCTTGCCCCTTTTCCACAAGTGAAGTATATTTTGTACCAGTTGGTGTATTCCTCGTCTGCAGAGCAAGAGCAAAGGTTTTAGGACTTAAATTGCTTGATTTCATTGGAAGAGCTATGTAGAACACTATGTTTTGCTGTTGCTGTGTTGGTTTTCTAAAGACACAAGCCCTGTTTGTTCCCTGTGTTTTCAGCAAGCAGAGAAGCTCTTGAAGACACGTACCTGCTTTCTCCACTACTGACGTATATTTTGTACCAGTTGGTGTATTCCTCGTCTGGAGAGCAGGAGCAAAGGTTTTAGGACCTAAATTGCTTGATTTCCTTGGAAGAGATATGTAGAACACTGTGCTTTGCTGTTACTGTGTTGGTTTTCTCAAGACACAAGCCTTGTTAGTTGTATGTGTTTCCAGCGAGCAGAAAAGCTGCTGCAGACACTTTCTTGCCCCTTTTCCACTAGTGAAGTATATTTTGTACCAGTTTGTGTATTCCTCGTCTGCAGAGCAAGAGCAAAGGTTTTAGGATCTAAATTGCTTGTTTTCCATGGAAGAGCTATGTAGAACACTATGCTTTGCTGTTGCTGTGTTGGTTTTCTCAAGACACAAGTCCTGTTGGTTGTCTGTGTTTGCAGCAAGCAGAGAAGCTGCTGCAGACACTTTCTTGCCCCTTTTTCACAAGTGAAGTATATTTTGTACCAGTTTGTGTGTTCCTCGTCTGCAGAGACGGATCAAAGCTTTTAGGACTTAAATTGCTTGATTTCATTGGAAGAGCTATTAAGAACACTATGCTTTGCTGTTGCTGTGTTGGTTTTCTAAAGACACAAGCCCTGTTTGTTCCCTGTGTTTTCAGCAAGCAGAGAAGCTCTTGAAGACACGTACCTGCTTTCTCCACTACTGACGTATATTTTGTACCAGTTGGTGTATTCCTCGTCTGCAGAGCAAGAGCAAAGGTTTTAGGATCTAAATTGCTTGTTTTCCATGGAAGAGCTATGTAGAACACTATGCTTTGCTGTTGCTGTGTTGGTTTTCTCAAGACACAAACCCTGTTTGTTCCCTGTGTTTTCAGCAAGCAGAGAAGCTGCTGCAAACACTTTCTTGCCCCTTTTCCACAAGTGAAGTATATTTTGTACCAGTTGCTGTATTCCTTGTCTGCAGAGCAAGAGCAAAGGTTTTAGGATCTAAATTGCTTGTTTTCCATGGAAGAGCTATGTAGAACACTATGCTTTGCTGTTGCTGTGTTGGTTTTCTCAAGACACAAGTCCTGTTGGTTGTCTGTGTTTGCAGCAAGCAGAGAAGCTGCTGCAGACACTTTCTTGCCCCTTTTCCACAAGTGAAGTATATTTTGTACCAGTTGGTGTATTCCTCATCTGCAGGGCAAGAGCAAAGGTGTTAGGACCTAAATTGCTTGATTTCCATGGAAGAGCTCTGTAGAACACTATGCTTTGCTGTTGCTGTGTCGGTTTTCTCAAGAAACAAAACCTGTTTGTTCTCTGTACTTGCAGCGAGCAGAGAAGCTCTTGAAGACACGTACCCGCTTTCTCCACTACTGACGTATATTTTGTACCAGTTGGTGTATTCCTCGTCTGGAGAGCAGGAGCAAAGGTTTTAGGACCTAAATTGCTTGATTTCCTTGGAAGAGATATGTAGAACACTGTGCTTTGCTGTTACTGTGTTTGTTTTCTCAAGACACAAGCCCTGTTAGTTGTATGTGTTTCCAGCGAGCAGAAAAGCTGTTGCAGACACTTTCTTGCCCCTTTTCCACAAGTGAAGTATATTTTGTACCAGTTGGTGTATTCCTCGTCTGCAGAGCAAGAGCAAAGGTTTTAGGATCTAAATTGCTTGTTTTCCATGGAAGAGCTATGTAGAACACTATGCTTTGCTGTTGCTGTGTTGGTTTTCTCAAGACACAAGTCCTGTTTGTTCCCTGTGTTTTCAGCAAGCAGAGAAGCTGCTGCAGACACTTTCTTGCCCCTTTTCCACAAGTGAAGTATATTATGTACCAGTTGGTGTATTCCTCGTCTGCAGAGCAAGAGCAAAGGTTTTAGGATCTAAATTGCTTGTTTTCCATGGAAGAGCTATGTAGAACACTATGCTTTGCTGTTGCTGTGTTGGTTTTCTAAAGACACAAACCCTGTTTGTTCCCTGTGTTTTCAGCAAGCAGAGAAGCTGCTGCAGACACTTTCTTGCCCCTTTTCCACAAGTGAAGTATATTTTGTACCAGTTGGTTTATTCCTCGTCTGCAGAGCAAGAGCAAAGGTTTTAGGATCTAAATTGCTTGTTTTCCATGGAAGAGCTATGTAGAACACTATGCTTTGCTGTTGCTGTGTTGGTTTTCTAAAGACACAAACCCTGTTTGTTCCCTGTGTTTTCAGCAAGCAGAGAAGCTGCTGCAGACACTTTCTTGCCCCTTTTCCACTAGTGAAGTATATTTTGTACCAGTTGGTGTATTCCTTGTCTGCAGAGCAAGAGCAAAGGTTTTAGGATCTAAATTGCTTGTTTTCCATGGAAGAGCTATGTAGAACACTATGCTTTGCTGTTGCTGTGTTGGTTTTCTCAAGACACAAGTCCTGTTGGTTGTCTGTGTTTGCAGCAAGCAGAGAAGCTGCTGCAGACACTTTCTTGCCCCTTTTCCACAACTGAAGTATATTTTGTACCAGTTGGTGTATTCCTCGTCTGCAGAGCAAGAGCAAAGGTTTTAGGACCTAAATTGCTTGATTTCCATGGAAGAGCTCTGTAGAACACTATGCTTTGCTGTTGCTGTGTCGGTTTTCTCAAGAAACAAAACCTGTTTGTTCTCTGTACTTGCAGCGAGCAGAGAAGCTCTTGAAGACACGTACCCGCTTTCTCCACTACTGACGTATATTTTGTACCAGTTGGTGTATTCCTCGTCTGGAGAGCAGGAGCAAAGGTTTTAGGACCTAAATTGCTTGATTTCCTTGGAAGAGATATGTAGAACACTGTGCTTTGCTGTTACTGTGTTTGTTTTCTCAAGACACAAGCCCTGTTAGTTGTATGTGTTTCCAGCGAGCAGAAAAGCTGTTGCAGACACTTTCTTGCCCCTTTTCCACAAGTGAAGTATATTTTGTACCAGTTGGTGTATTCCTCGTCTGCAGAGCAAGAGCAAAGGTTTTAGGATCTAAATTGCTTGTTTCCATGGAAGAGCTATGTAGAACACTATGCTTTGTTGTTGCTGTGTTGGTTTTCTCAAGACACAAACCCTGTTTGTTCCCTGTGTTTTCAGCAAGCAGAGAAGCTGCTGCAGACACTTTCTTGCCCCTTTTCCACAAGTGAAGTATATTTTGTACCAGTTGGTGTATTCCTCGTCTGCAGAGCAAGAGCAAAGGTTTTAGGATCTAAATTGCTTGTTTTCCATGGAAAAGCTATGTAGAACACTATGCTTTGCTGTTGCTGTGTTGGTTTTCTAAAGACACAAACCCTGTTTGTTCCCTGTGTTTTCAGCAAGCAGAGAAGCTGCTGCAGACACTTTCTTGCCCCTTTTCCACAAGTGAAGTATATTTTGTACCAGTTTGTGTATTCCTCGTTTGCAGAGCAAGAGCAAAGGTTTTAGGATCTAAATTGCTTGTTTTCCATGGAAGAGCTCTGTAGAACACTATGCTTTGCTGTTGCTGTGTTGGTTTTCTCAAGACACAAGTCCTGTTGGTTGTCTGTGTTTTCAGCAAGCAGAGAAGCTGCTGCAGACACTTTCTTGCCCCTTTTCCACAAGTGAAGTATATTTTGTACCAGTTGGTGTATTCCTCGTCTGCAGAGCAAGAGCAAAGGTGTTAGGACCTAAATTGCTTGATTTCCATGGAAGAGCTCTGTAGAACACTATGCTTTGCTGTTGCTGTGTCGGTTTTCTCAAGAAACAAACCCTGTTTGTTCTCTGTACTTGCAGCGAGCAGAGAAGCTCTTGAAGACACGTACCTGCTTTCTCCACTACTGACGTATATTTTGTACCAGTTGGTGTATTCCTCGTCTGGAGAGCAGGAGCAAAGGTTTTAGGACCTAAATTGCTTGATTTCCTTGGAAGAGATATGTAGAACACTGTGCTTTGCTGTTACTGTGTTGGTTTTCTCAAGACACAAGCCTTGTTAGTTGTATGTGTTTCCAGCGAGCAGAAAAGCTGCTGCAGACACTTTCTTGCCCCTTTTCCACAAGTGAAGTATATTTTGTACCAGTTGGTGTATTCCTCGTCTGCAGAGCAAGAGCAAAGGTTTTAGGATCTAAATTGCTTGTTTTCCATGGAAGAGCTATGTAGAACACTATGGTTTTCGGTTGCTGTGTTTGTTTTCTCAAGACACAAGCCCTGTTTGTTCTCTGTGTTTTCAGCAAGCAGAGAAGCTGCTGCAGACATTTTCTTGCTCCTTTTCCACTAGTGAAGTATATTTTGTACCAGTTTGTGTATTCCTCGTCTGCAGAGCAAGAGCAAAGGTTTTAGGATCTAAATTGCTTGTTTTCCATGGAAGAGCTATGTAGAACACTATGCTTTGCTGTTGCTGTGTTGGTTTTCTCAAGACACAAGTCCTGTTGGTTGTCTGTGTTTGCAGCAAGCAGAGAAGCTGCTGCAGACACTTTCTTGCCCCTTTTCCACAAGTGAAGTATATTTTGTACCAGTTGGTGTATTCCTCGTCTGCAGAGCAAGAGCAAAGGTGTTAGGACCTAAATTGCTTGATTTCCATGGAAGAGCTCTGTAGAACACTATGCTTTGCTGTTGCTGTGTCGGTTTTCTCAAGAAACAAAACCTGTTTGTTCTCTGTACTTGCAGCGAGCAGAGAAGCTCTTGAAGACACGTACCCGCTTTCCTCCACTACTGACGTATATTTTGTACCAGTTGGTGTATTCCTCGTCTGGAGAGCAGGAGCAAAGGTTTTAGGACCTAAATTGCTTGATTTCCTTGGAAGAGATATGTAGAACACTGTGCTTTGCTGTTACTGTGTTGGTTTTCTCAAGACACAAGCCCTGTTAGTTGTATGTGTTTCCAGCGAGCAGAAAAGCTATTGCAGACACTTTCTTGCCCCTTTTCCACAAGTGAAGTATATTTTGTACCAGTTGGTGTATTCCTCGTCTGCAGAGCAAGAGCAAAGGTTTTAGGATCTAAATTGCTTGTTTTCCATGGAAGAGCTATGTAGAACACTATGCTTTGCTGTTGCTGTGTTGGTTTTCTAAAGACACAAACCCTGTTTGTTCCCTGTGTTTTCAGCAAGCAGAGAAGCTGCTGCAGACACTTTCTTGCCCCTTTTCACAAGTGAAGTATATTTTGTACCAGTTGGTGTATTCCTCGTCTGCAGAGCAAGAGCAAAGGTTTTAGGATCTAAATTGCTTGTTTTCCATGGAAGAGCTATGTAGAACACTATGCTTTGCTGTTGCTGTGTTGGTTTTCTCAAGACACAAGTCCTGTTGGTTGTCTGTGTTTTCAGCAAGCAGAGAAGCTGCTGCAGACACTTTCTTGCCCCTTTTCCACAAGTGAAGTATATTTTGTACCAGTTGGTGTATTCCTCGTCTGCAGAGCAAGAGCAAAGGTTTTAGGATCTAAATTGCTTGTTTTCCATGGAAGAGCTCTGTAGAACACTATGCTTTGCTGTTGCTGTGTTGGTTTTCTAAAGACACAAACCCTGTTTGTTCCCTGTGTTTTCAGCAAGCAGAGAAGCTGCTGCAGACACTTTCTTGCCCCTTTTCCACAAGTGAAGTATATTTTGTACCAGTTGGTGTATTCCTCGTCTGCAGAGCAAGAGCAAAGGTTTTAGGATCTAAATTGCTTGTTTTCCATGGAAGAGCTATGTAGAACACTATGCTTTGCTGTTGCTGTGTTGGTTTTCTCAAGACACAAGTCCTGTTGGTTGTCTGTGTTTGCAGCAAGCAGAGAAGCTGCTGCAGACACTTTCTTGCCCCTTCTCCACAAGTGAAGTATATTTTGTACCAGTTGGTGTATTCCTCGTCTGCAGAGCAAGAGCAAAGGTGTTAGGACCTAAATTGCTTGATTTCCATGGAAGAGCTATGTAGAACACTATGCTTTGCTGTTGCTGTGTCGGTTTTCTCAAGAAACAAAACCTGTTTGTTCTCTGTACTTGCAGCGAGCAGAGAAGCTCTTGAAGACACGTATCCGCTTTCTCCACTACTGACATATATTTTGTACCAGTTGGTGTATTCCTCGTCTGGAGAGCAGGAGCAAAGGTTTTAGGACCTAAATTGCTTGATTTCCCTGGAAGAGATATGTAGAACACTGTGCTTTGCTGTTACTGTGTTGGTTTTCTCAAGACACAAGCCTTGTTAGTTGTATGTGTTTCCAGCGAGCAGAAAAGCTGTTGCAGACACTTTCTTGCCCCTTTTCCACAAGTGAAGTATATTTTGTACCAGTTGGTGTATTCCTCGTCTGCAGAGCAAGAGCAAAGGTTTTAGGATCTAAATTGCTTGTTTTCCATGGAAGAGCTATGTAGAACACTATGCTTTGCTGTTGCTGTGTTGGTTTTCTCAAGACACAAGTCCTGTTGGTTGTCTGTGTTTGCAGCAAGCAGAGAAGCTGCTGCAGACACTTTCTTGCCCCTTTTCCACAAGTGAAGTATATTTTGTACCAGTTGGTGTATTCCTCGTCTGCAGAGCAAGAGCAAAGGTTTTAGGACCTAAATTGCTTGTTTTCCATGGAAGAGCTATGTAGAACACTATGCTTTGCTGTTGCTGTGTTGGTTTTCTAAAGACACAAACCCTGTTTGTTCCCTGTGTTTTCAGCAAGCAGAGAAGCTGCTGCAGACACTTTCTTGCCCCTTTTCCACAAGTGAAGTATATTTTGTACCAGTTGGTGTATTCCTCGTCTGCAGAGCAAGAGCAAAGGTTTTAGGATCTAAATTGCTTGTTTTCCATGGAAGAGCTATGTAGAACACTATGCTTTGCTGTTGCTGTGTTGGTTTTCTAAAGACACAAACCCTGTTTGTTCCCTGTGTTTTCAGCAAGCAGAGAAGCTGCTGCAGACACTTTCTTGCCCCTTTTCCACTAGTGAAGTATATTTTGTACCAGTTGGTGTATTCCTTGTCTGCAGAGCAAGAGCAAAGGTTTTAGGATCTAAATTGCTTGTTTTCCATGGAAGAGCTATGTAGAACACTATGCTTTGCTGTTGCTGTGTTGGTTTTCTCAAGACACAAGTCCTGTTGGTTGTCTGTGTTTGCAGCAAGCAGAGAAGCTGCTGCAGACACTTTCTTGCCCCTTTTCCACAAGTGAAGTATATTTTGTACCAGTTGGTGTATTCCTCGTCTGCAGAGCAAGAGCAAAGGTTTTAGGACCTAAATTGCTTGATTTCCATGGAAGAGCTCTGTAGAACACTATGCTTTGCTGTTGCTGTGTCGGTTTTCTCAAGAAACAAAACCTGTTTGTTCTCTGTACTTGCAGCGAGCAGAGAAGCTCTTGAAGACACGTACCCGCTTTCTCCACTACTGACGTATATTTTGTACCAGTTGGTGTATTCCTCGTCTGGAGAGCAGAGCAAAGGTTTTAGGACCTAAATTGCTTGATTTCCTTGGAAGAGATATGTAGAACACTGTGCTTTGCTGTTACTGTGTTTGTTTTCTCAAGACAAAAGCCCTGTTAGTTGTATGTGTTTCCAGCGAGCAGAAAAGCTGTTGCAGACACTTTCTTGCCCCTTTTCCACAAGTGAAGTATATTTTGTACCAGTTGGTGTATTCCTCGTCTGCAGAGCAAGAGCAAAGGTTTTAGGATCTAAATTGCTTGTTTTCCATGGAAGAGCTATGTAGAACACTATGCTTTGTTGTTGCTGTGTGGTTTTCTCAAGACACAAACCCTGTTTGTTCCCTGTGTTTTCAGCAAGCAGAGAAGCTGCTGCAGACACTTTCTTGCCCCTTTTCCACAAGTGAAGTATATTTTGTACCAGTTGGTGTATTCCTCGTCTGCAGAGCAAGAGCAAAGGTTTTAGGATCTAAATTGCTTGTTTTCCATGGAAGAGCTATGTAGAACACTATGCTTTGCTGTTGCTGTGTTGGTTTTCTAAAGACACAAACCCTGTTTGTTCCCTGTGTTTTCAGCAAGCAGAGAAGCTGCTGCAGACACTTTCTTGCCCCTTTTCCACAAGTGAAGTATATTTTGTACCAGTTGGTGTATTCCTCGTCTGCAGAGCAAGAGCAAGGTTTTAGGACTTAAATTGCTTGATTTCATTGGAAGAGCTATGTAGAACACTATGCTTTGCTGTTGCTGTGTTGGTTTTCTAAAGACACAAGCCCTGTTTGTTCCCTGTGTTTTCAGAAAGCAGAGAAGCTCGTGAAGACACGTACCTGCTTTCTCCACTACTGACGTATATTTTGTACCAGTTAGTGTGTTCCTCGTCTGCAGAGCAAGAGCAAAGGTTTTAGGATTTAAATTTCTGGATTTCCATGGAAGAGTTCTGTAGAACACTATGCTTTTCTGTTACTGTGTTGGTTTTCTCAAGACACAAGTCTTGCTGGTTGTCTGAGTTTCCAGCGAGCAGAAAAGCTGCTGCAGACACTTTCTTGCCCCTTTTCCACAAGTGAAGTATATTTTGTACCAGTTGGTGTATTCCTCGTCTGCAGGGCAAGAGCAAAGGTGTTAGGACCTAAATTGCTTGATTTCCATGGAAGAGCTATGTAGAACACTATGCTTTGCTGTTGCTGTGTCGGTTTTCTCAAGAAACAAACCCTGTTTGTTCTCTGTACTTGCAGCGAGCAGAGAAGCTCTTGAAGACACGTACCTGCTTTCTCCACTACTGACGTATATTTTGTACCAGTTGGTGTATTCCTCGTCTGGAGAGCAGGAGCAAAGGTTTTAGGACCTAAATTGCTTGATTTCCTTGGAAGAGATATGTAGAACACTGTGCTTTGCTGTTACTGTGTTGGTTTTCTCAAGACACAAGCCTTGTTAGTTGTATGTGTTTCCAGCGAGCAGAAAAGCTGCTGCAGACACTTTCTTGCCCCTTTTCCACTAGTGAAGTATATTTTGTACCAGTTTGTGTATTCCTCGTCTGCAGAGCAAGAGCAAAGGTTTTAGGATCTAAATTGCTTGTTTTCCATGGAAGAGCTATGTAGAACACTATGCTTTGCTGTTGCTGTGTTGGTTTTCTCAAGACACAAGTCCTGTTGGTTGTCTGTGTTTGCAGCAAGCAGAGAAGCTGCTGCAGACACTTTCTTGCCCCTTTTTCACAAGTGAAGTATATTTTGTACCAGTTTGTGTGTTCCTCGTCTGCAGAGACGGATCAAAGCTTTTAGGACTTAAATTGCTTGATTTCATTGGAAGAGCTATTAAGAACACTATGCTTTGCTGTTGCTGTGTTGGTTTTCTAAAGACACAAGCCCTGTTTGTTCCCTGTGTTTTCAGCAAGCAGAGAAGCTCTTGAAGACACGTACCTGCTTTCTCCACTACTGACGTATATTTTGTACCAGTTGGTGTATTCCTCGTCTGCAGAGCAAGAGCAAAGGTTTTAGGATCTAAATTGCTTGTTTTCCATGGAAGAGCTATGTAGAACACTATGCTTTGCTGTTGCTGTGTTGGTTTTCTCAAGACACAAACCCTGTTTGTTCCCTGTGTTTTCAGCAAGCAGAGAAGCTGCTGCAGACACTTTCTTGCCCCTTTTCCACAAGTGAAGTATATTTTGTACCAGTTGGTGTATTCCTCGTCTGCAGAGCAAGAGCAAAGGTTTTAGGATCTAAATTGCTTGTTTTCCATGGAAGAGCTCTGTAGAACACTATGCTTTGCTGTTGCTGTGTTGGTTTTCTCAAGACACAAGTCCTGTTGGTTGTCTGTGTTTGCAGCAAGCAGAGAAGCTGCTGCAGACACTTTCTTGCCCCTTTTCCACAAGTGAAATATATTTTGTACCAGTTGGTGTATTCCTCGTCTGCAGAGCAAGAGCAAAGGTGTTAGGACCTAAATTGCTTGATTTCCATGGAAGAGCTCTGTAGAACACTATGCTTTGCTGTTGCTGTGTCGGTTTTCTCAAGAAACAAAACCTGTTTGTTCTCTGTACTTGCAGCGAGCAGAGAAGCTCTTGAAGACACGTACCCGCTTTCTCAACTACTGACGTATATTTTGTACCAGTTGGTGTATTCCTCGTCTGGAGAGCAGGAGCAAAGGTTTTAGGACCTAAATTGCTTGATTTCCTTGGAAGAGATATGTAGAACACTGTGCTTTGCTGTTACTGTGTTGGTTTTCTCAAGACACAAGCCTTGTTAGTTGTATGTGTTTCCAGCGAGCAGAAA
The DNA here is from genome assembly GCF_021018805.1 of Prinia subflava. Classification (NCBI taxonomy): domain Eukaryota; kingdom Metazoa; phylum Chordata; class Aves; order Passeriformes; family Cisticolidae; genus Prinia; species Prinia subflava. Next base: position 3,294 of record NW_026960687.1, on the reverse strand, counting down.
AGCTGCTGCAGACACTTTCTTGCCCCTTTTCCACAAGTGAAGTATATTTTGTACCAGTTGGTGTATTCCTCGTCTGCAGAGCAAGAGCAAAGGTTTTAGGATCTAAATTGCTTGTTTTCCATGGAAGAGCTATGTAGAACACTATGGTTTTCGGTTGCTGTGTTTGTTTTCTCAAGACACAAGCCCTGTTTGTTCTCTGTGTTTTCAGCAAGCAGAGAAGCTGCTGCAGACACTTTCTTGCTCCTTTTCACTAGTGAAGTATATTTTGTACCAGTTTGTGTATTCCTCGTCTGCAGAGCAAGAGCAAAGGTTTTAGGATCTAAATTGCTTGTTTTCCATGGAAGAGCTATGTAGAACACTATGCTTTGCTGTTGCTGTGTTGGTTTTCTCAAGACACAAGTCCTGTTGGTTGTCTGTGTTTGCAGCAAGCAGAGAAGCTGCTGCAGACACTTTCTTGCCCCTTTTCCACAAGTGAAGTATATTTTGTACCAGTTGGTGTATTCCTCGTCTGCAGAGCAAGAGCAAAGGTTTTAGGATCTAAATTGCTTGTTTTCCATGGAAGAGCTATGTAGAACACTATGCTTTGCTGTTGCTGTGTTGGTTTTCTAAAGACACAAACCCTGTTTGTTCCCTGTGTTTTCAGCAAGCAGAGAAGCTGCTGCAGACACTTTCTTGCCCCTTTTCCACAAGTGAAGTATATTTTGTACCAGTTGGTTTATTCCTCGTCTGCAGAGCAAGAGCAAAGGTTTTAGGATCTAAATTGCTTGTTTTCCATGGAAGAGCTATGTAGAACACTATGCTTTGCTGTTGCTGTGTTGGTTTTCTAAAGACACAAACCCTGTTTGTTCCCTGTGTTTTCAGCAAGCAGAGAAGCTGCTGCAGACACTTTCTTGCCCCTTTTCCACTAGTGAAGTATATTTTGTACCAGTTGGTGTATTCCTTGTCTGCAGAGCAAGAGCAAAGGTTTTAGGATCTAAATTGCTTGTTTTCCATGGAAGAGCTATGTAGAACACTATGCTTTGCTGTTGCTGTGTTGGTTTTCTCAAGACACAAGTCCTGTTGGTTGTCTGTGTTTGCAGCAAGCAGAGAAGCTGCTGCAGACACTTTCTTGCCCCTTTTCCACAAGTGAAGTATATTTTGTACCAGTTGGTGTATTCCTCGTCTGCAGAGCAAGAGCAAAGGTTTTAGGACCTAAATTGCTTGATTTCCATGGAAGAGCTCTGTAGAACACTATGCTTTGCTGTTGCTGTGTCGGTTTTCTCAAGAAACAAAACCTGTTTGTTCTCTGTACTTGCAGCGAGCAGAGAAGCTCTTGAAGACACGTACCCGCTTTCTCCACTACTGACGTATATTTTGTACCAGTTGGTGTATTCCTCGTCTGGAGAGCAGGAGCAAAGGTTTTAGGACCTAAATTGCTTGATTTCCTTGGAAGAGATATGTAGAACACTGTGCTTTGCTGTTGCTGTGTTGGTTTTCTAAAGACACAAACCCTGTTTGTTCCCTGTGTTTTCAGCAAGCAGAGAAGCTGCTGCAGACACTTTCTTGCCCCTTTTCCACAAGTGAAGTATATTTTGTACCAGTTGGTGTATTCCTTGTCTGCAGAGCAAGAGCAAAGGTTTTAGGATCTAAATTGCTTGTTTTCCATGGAAGAGCTATGTAGAACACTATGCTTTGTTGTTGCTGTGTTGGTTTTCTCAAGACACAAACCCTGTTTGTTCCCTGTGTTTTCAGCAAGCAGAGAAGCTGCTGCAGACACTTTCTTGCCCCTTTTCCACAAGTGAAGTATATTTTGTACCAGTTGGTGTATTCCTCGTCTGCAGAGCAAGAGCAAAGGTTTTAGGATCTAAATTGCTTGTTTTCCATGGAAGAGCTATGTAGAACACTATGCTTTGCTGTTGCTGTGTTGGTTTTCTAAAGACACAAACCCTGTTTGTTCCCTGTGTTTTCAGCAAGCAGAGAAGCTGCTGCAGACACTTTCTTGCCCCTTTTCCACAAGTGAAGTATATTTTGTACCAGTTGGTTTATTCCTCGTCTGCAGAGCAAGAGCAAAGGTTTAGGATCTAAATTGCTTGTTTTCCATGGAAGAGCTATGTAGAACACTATGCTTTGCTGTTGCTGTGTTGGTTTTCTAAAGACACAAACCCTGTTTGTTCCCTGTGTTTTCAGCAAGCAGAGAAGCTGCTGCAGACACTTTCTTGCCCCTTTTCCACTAGTGAAGTATATTTTGTACCAGTTGGTGTATTCCTTGTCTGCAGAGCAAGAGCAAAGGTTTTAGGATCTAAATTGCTTGTTTTCCATGGAAGAGCTATGTAGAACACTATGCTTTGCTGTTGCTGTGTTGGTTTTCTCAAGACACAAGTCCTGTTGGTTGTCTGTGTTTGCAGCAAGCAGAGAAGCTGCTGCAGACACTTTCTTGCCCCTTTTCCACAAGTGAAGTATATTTTGTACCAGTTGGTGTATTCCTCGTCTGCAGAGCAAGAGCAAAGGTTTTAGGACCTAAATTGCTTGATTTCCATGGAAGAGCTCTGTAGAACACTATGCTTTGCTGTTGCTGTGTCGGTTTTCTCAAGAAACAAAACCTGTTTGTTCTCTGTACTTGCAGCGAGCAGAGAAGCTCTTGAAGACACGTACCCGCTTTCTCCACTACTGACGTATATTTTGTACCAGTTGGTGTATTCCTCGTCTGGAGAGCAGGAGCAAAGGTTTTAGGACCTAAATTGCTTGATTTCCTTGGAAGAGATATGTAGAACACTGTGCTTTGCTGTTACTGTGTTTGTTTTCTCAAGACACAAGCCCTGTTAGTTGTATGTGTTTCCAGCGAGCAGAAAAGCTGTTGCAGACACTTTCTTGCCCCTTTTCCACAAGTGAAGTATATTTTGTACCAGTTGGTGTATTCCTCGTCTGCAGAGCAAGAGCAAAGGTTTTAGGATCTAAATTGCTTGTTTTCCATGGAAGAGCTATGTAGAACACTATGCTTTGTTGTTGCTGTGTTGGTTTTCTCAAGACACAAACCCTGTTTGTTCCCTGTGTTTTCAGCAAGCAGAGAAGCTGCTGCAGACACTTTCTTGCCCCTTTTCCACAAGTGAAGTATATTTTGTACCAGTTGGTGTATTCCTCGTCTGCAGAGCAAGAGCAAAGGTTTTAGGATCTAAATTGCTTGTTTTCCATGGAAGAGCTATGTAGAACACTATGCTTTGCTGTTGCTGTGTTGGTTTTCTAAAGACACAAACCCTGTTTGTTCCCTGTGTTTTCAGCAAGCAGAGAAGCTGCTGCAGACACTTTCTTGCCCCTTTT